>NW_013968665.1:0-354 GCF_001266775.1 Austrofundulus limnaeus | reverse complement strand
AATTAGTGGCTTTTAAACAGATTGACTCTCATTCGGTTCAGATTTCTCTTCTTTGTAACATGCATGGCCAGTCTGTCTCAATTAATTACATATTGTCCCATTGTCTGCTGCAGCATCCTGATAAATGGTGGGTCTTTGTGATGCGAGATGGTCTTTTTTTTTAAACAGAGTTCAACGAGACAATCAGACACCAAGATCATCCCTGATGGATGATTTCTTTTGAATTTTGATCGTGAAGCCATGTGTCTCCTCCATTACTGCTGTCATGTGTTTTGACGTAAACAACGAGCAAGTGATGCATTACAGATTTAATTACATGGAGTCTCACATTGTCTCTGCCGACTGCGTTTTTAG
>NW_013968664.1:0-354 GCF_001266775.1 Austrofundulus limnaeus | reverse complement strand
AATTTAAGACCTTTTAAGACTTTTAATGACAAGCGAAGTTGAATTTAAGACCCTTTAAGACACTTTAAAACCAAGCGAAGTTGAATTTAAGACCTTTTAAGACTTTTTAATGCCAAGTGAAGTCGAATTTAAGACCCTTTAAGACTTTTTAATGCCAAGTGAAGTTGAATTTAAGACATTTTAAGACTTTTTAAGGTCAAGTGAAGTTGAATTTAAGACATTTAAGACCTTTAAGACCTTTTAATGCCAAGTGAGGTTGAATTTAAGACCCTTTAAGACTTTTTAATGCCAAGTGAAGTTGAATTTAAGACCTTTTAAGACTTTTTAATGCCAAGTGAAGTTGAATTTAAGACA
>NW_013968663.1:0-354 GCF_001266775.1 Austrofundulus limnaeus | reverse complement strand
AAACAGTGCTGTTATTGCCAGACCTGGCCCACACCTGCTTTGTGGGATTCATTCTAGATTAGACCAACAATGCTACAACCTCATCATTTCTAATCCTCAGGCTTGAGTGGCTCTGGGTGATACACATTTCCTAAATAAGTCTTTAATTGTTAATTATGTTTCACTCTCTTGGTTCTACATTAATGTGGTGAATTAACTGATCGAGTTCAAACAAGGTGAGTTTAACACATTTTGATTGACGTTGCTGTTTTCTAATCCACAGCTTTAGAAAGAACTTGGACTTCACATGTAAATACAACCTGAAGTGTTTTAAACCTCGTCATTTCTGCCGCTGTCTCGAAGTCAGTCGTGCCA
>NW_013968662.1:0-354 GCF_001266775.1 Austrofundulus limnaeus | reverse complement strand
TGCTTGTTCTGGTCTGAACACTAGTGCGTTCTTCGGTCTGAAAATAGTGTGTCCATTGAGAGATGTTTTGCGCTTTTTGGCCACTCAAATCGCGTTTGGTGTGAACGTAACATTAGAGAAATCGCCTCTGGTCTCCAGTGTTGGCTGTTATTTCTGGAGGAGTGGTCAGACCTGCTGTTGGATCTGGGCCTGTAGAATCAGTTCTGTCTGGTTCTGTCCCTGCAGTCCTGCATCCATTCTCTGCTCCACCTGAGTTCTCTGTCCCAGCTGGTGAATGGGGGACCCCCTCTGTCCCTGCAACGGTAGGAGACCCTGGTCCAGCCGTCCCTCTCCTCTTTTCTGAAGCGACGCATA
>NW_013968661.1:0-354 GCF_001266775.1 Austrofundulus limnaeus | reverse complement strand
CAGTTGCAGCCCTAAAGTGAACTCAGCAAAGCGCTGCGAGACAACGGCCCACACACCTGTCTATGAAGTTGGTGGTCATAAAAACGATCCTGGCCTCAGACGAAGCCACTCCATCCAGCGAGTTGAGAAGTCCGCTGAAGGTCAGCCTCCCCATGCCCTGATAGGCCAGCGGGTCTGAAGAGCAGGAAGACAAACAGCTCAGTTCAGGGGTCCGCAACCCAGAAATAAAACCCCGGCTCAGTTCTTCAACATCAAAAACAAAGAAACGGTCCAGCTGTCGGAGCAAAGCCACTCACTCTCAGTGGGCAGCAGCTCTCGGCTCACGAAGGCGGCGTCCACGTCCTCCAGCAGGAC
>NW_013968660.1:0-354 GCF_001266775.1 Austrofundulus limnaeus | reverse complement strand
GAAGAGGAGGGACAAGATGAAGCTACTTCATGTACGGTGAATGCCCAACTTGTAGATTCCCTGTATCAAAACCTGGTATTTTCCAGTTAGCCTGTTACAATTTCTATGACACACAATAGCATCATCTAAACTGCAGTTTATCAGTTTGTACTGAACTGTCTGTGTAAAGATTCATTTTTATTTGCAAGAATTAAAACACCAGTTAGTCAAGTTACCAATGAAACTAAACCACTAAATGACACAACTCCAAAATGACCAAACACTTATGGAGAAGAACTGCTGTATTATCTAATTGGCTGTACCTTACAGACGTTAAGAATTATTAGGACCCCCGCACACAGGGGTCTTGTAGTC
>NW_013968659.1:0-354 GCF_001266775.1 Austrofundulus limnaeus | reverse complement strand
CTGCAGTTCAGTGGTGGAGTGGTTGGCTTTGGATCAGAGGACTCAGGGTTTGATCTCCAACCCTGTGAGTAGGCCAAACTGGTTTTGGACAAAGAGGATTCGTTTAAGGGTCTGAAAATGGGAAAATAATGTATTTTTCACTTTTCACATAAAATATGAAAAAAGAAAATCTGTATGAGTGTATGAATGGTTGACGGAGAACACCTTGTACTGCACTTTGTAGAACTTAGATAAGATTAGGAGCTGTCTGAGAATCATTATTGAGAGTCAGCATCTAAAAAAACGTCCAGATCAGGGGTCTGCAACCTTTAAGATCAAAAGAGCCATTTGTGCTCCTAGTCTCACTAAAAAATG
>NW_013968658.1:0-354 GCF_001266775.1 Austrofundulus limnaeus | reverse complement strand
GACTAAACTGACCTCAATCTCAATGGATAATTTAAACTGTAAAGCACTGTTGTGAGAGTGTCATGGTAGGCCTACACATTTGACAAAAAATGGTAAAAAAAATCACTGTTTAGGTTTATATTTTTAAATCCTTTTGCAACATTTGCTACTGCTGGCTGGCAATGTGCTGATTTTAGCAAGCATTATAATATTTAAGACTTTAGCTAGCTTATTTCTGCCTCCAGCTTTTTGATATCTTTTTCCATTCAGATCAGCATCATTCAGCTCTTTGTTCCAGACTGGGATGTTAGTTTTTCAGCTTCACACACTGCGACAAAAACATTGCCTGCATGAGGGAGAAGATGACCGTTAGCT
>NW_013968657.1:0-354 GCF_001266775.1 Austrofundulus limnaeus | reverse complement strand
GTTTACGACTAAATAAATGGGAAATAAATACTACAGAAATACTATTAAAAGTGAGAGTTTTACTCACTGGTGAGTTGTAGTGAGTAAATGCCATCTTGAATTCTTTCCTACAGAGAATTCCCCTTGTATAATCAACATGCATTATGGGAGATGTGGTTTATGATTAATGCTGGCTTTAAAGTATTTTGAGACAGTAATTCTGTGAAATCCAAATAAACTGCTCAGCTACTTAAAGCCAACAGCTCAGGGGTAGGACAAGTATTATTATCCTTCACCTTTTAAATGTTTTTATTTTATTGTGTTTATCATAAATTTAAAGATTACCATTGATTTGAAAACAATTTTTATAATTAA
>NW_013968656.1:0-354 GCF_001266775.1 Austrofundulus limnaeus | reverse complement strand
GTTCTGTCGGGTCTGAGGGTGTTCTGTCGGGTCTGAGGGTGTTCTGTCGGGTCTGAGGGTGTTCTGTCGGGTCTGAGGGTGTTCTGTCGGGTCTGAGGGTGTTCTGTTGGGTCTGACGGTGTTCTGAGGGTGTTCTGTCGGGTCTGACGGTGTTCTGTTGGGTCTGACGGTGTTCTGTTGGGTCTGAGGGTGTTCTGTCGGGTCTGAGGGTGTTCTGTCGGGTCTGAGGGTGTTCTGTCGGGTCTGAGGGTGTTCTGTCGGGTCTGAAGGTGTTCTGTCGGGTCTGAAGGTGTTCTGTCGGGTCTGACGGTGTTCTGTCGGGTCTGAGGATGTTCTGTTGGGTCTGAGGGATGT
>NW_013968655.1:0-354 GCF_001266775.1 Austrofundulus limnaeus | reverse complement strand
AGTAAAATCCATTTTAACAGCTTGTATCCAGCTTAAGACAGATTACGATCCACCCCGAGACAATTTGTAGAAGTAGTATTGATAGCTTAGTGTTGCCTTGTGACATATTTATTTCTGTAAATCAGTAGATGGGAGGTTCCTAACCCCTTACTACCCCTCTGATGTCTCCACTGCCTGCAGTCACTGTCAACAAAGACATTTGATGACTGATCAATGGGACAGTCGATCAGGTTTATTTATTTCCATTTCCAGTAACAGCAGACAGTGAGATCATGTCTAATTCCCGGTTGCAAGGCAATTAGAGGAACAAGCAGATGGATGGGATGGTTAGGACACTAAAAGCGTCCTTAACTC
>NW_013968654.1:0-354 GCF_001266775.1 Austrofundulus limnaeus | reverse complement strand
ACCCCTGGTGCTTCTTTACTGAAGAAATAAGGTGGAGCAGAAGGTCAGAATAAAGAAAAAACTGTTGCTTTTCTTTAGTCCTTCTGTGAGCAGCCGACGCTTGAGAAGAATCTTTTGTTTTGTGTGGAAAGAAAACTTATTGAGAAGCAAGAATTCCTCTGTGTTTCGAAGTGTTTTAGAGGATTGCAGAGCAGCTCTCTCTTTCTATCCTTCTCTTTCGCACACAAGCTGTCCCATTAAACTGTCTGTGGCAGGTGATAAGATAAGATTCCCCGAGGAAAAAACTTGAGCCAAGACTTTTGTATCGTTCGCAAGTTTGCCTTTTGGGTTTTAAGAGCTACTTCAGCAGAGTAA
>NW_013968653.1:0-354 GCF_001266775.1 Austrofundulus limnaeus | reverse complement strand
GGCCTTTTCTTCACCCACCTAAACAGGTAAACTGATGGATAGATTTTTAGCTCGTGCTTCTCTTGTTTCAGACTTTTATGCAATGTTTTGCTAGGTTTAGCTTCAGTTAGCATTTGGCTTGTTTTAGCTTTAAGCTAGCATTTTGCTAATTTTGGCTTTTGAGACACTTCTGAGGGTTTTTTTCTCAGCTAGAAGGTTGCCGTATTGAATCCCAGCTGGGGATCTTTCTGGGTAGAGTTTGCCTGTTTTCTCCATGCAGCTGTGGGTTTTCTCCCACAGACCAACAACATGATGGTTAGGCTAACTGCTAACTCTAAACTGTCTCTAGCTGTGAGTGAGAGACTGAATGGTTGT
>NW_013968652.1:0-354 GCF_001266775.1 Austrofundulus limnaeus | reverse complement strand
AAAACTCATCTCAAAACACATCTGTTTTTAAAAGCCTTTAATGTAGTATGAGAGTTGTTATTCCTTATATGTTTGGTCTGTTTTATGGATACCATTATTTGTGTATTGTTTGTAATGCTTTGTTTTTAATAGTTGCTATATGTGAAGCACTTTGGCCAATGGCAGTTGTTTTTAAAAGTGCTATATAAATAAAGTCGACTTGACTTAGCAACATGCGCGCATTAGTTTCATTGTTTCTAAGGGCTGATCAAATTACAGGACTACACGTGATAAAGAGGTGACAACTTTAATATGTTTTTAACCAGTGTGCATTAGTGCTGCAACGATTAATCGATTAATCGACGACTAATCGAT
>NW_013968651.1:0-354 GCF_001266775.1 Austrofundulus limnaeus | reverse complement strand
ATGGATGGATGGATGGATGGATGGATGGAGGATCAGACTGAGCTGCTGCTTCAAGTGGAAAAGCTGAAGTATCTCGGGGTCCGGTTTTGTTTGGACAGAAGTCATCAGTGGCTTGTTACCAACTCATTTCAATAAATCTTCTTTTTGAACATAGATTGCACAGTGAGCACACTTTCAGCACTTTAATATGACAATAAAGAGCGCTGCAGGCAGGGAACCTGTGCTTTCCTTTGAAATAAATACTTGATTCTCTTTC
This sequence comes from Austrofundulus limnaeus, assembly GCF_001266775.1. Taxonomy (NCBI): domain Eukaryota; kingdom Metazoa; phylum Chordata; class Actinopteri; order Cyprinodontiformes; family Rivulidae; genus Austrofundulus; species Austrofundulus limnaeus. The sequence goes on along the minus strand of NW_013968651.1, from coordinate 98 downwards.
TTTATGTGACGAAACAACACGGAAAGTACCTGAGGTCAAAACAGACTTTATATTAAACTCTATTTAAAGACTTGGGGGTAAATATTTAATCAGCTTTT
>NW_013968650.1:0-354 GCF_001266775.1 Austrofundulus limnaeus | reverse complement strand
TGAAGGGCCAGACATAGACTCAGATGGTCTCTGTGAGGCCAGCAGTTTGGTCCATCAGCCACACATGAAGGACACTTCAGTTGGTTTTAGATTTAAATTCATGCATAAGGATTGTTTTATTTTGAAAGCTTCAGACAGGATGTGGGTCACAGTTTTTCAACAGTTATCTATAAGAACATTTTGACTGTCCTCTTCAGTCTCTAACCTCAGCATGTATTTAAAGGTTTCTCCAGCTGTGCTCTTAATGAGCTCTGAGGAAATGAAGGGATTCATTTGATTTTAGCTCAGATATTTGGGTTTTATTTCTTATCAAATCAACAGCCTATACACCACGGTCATTAATGACGCATTTCT
>NW_013968649.1:0-354 GCF_001266775.1 Austrofundulus limnaeus | reverse complement strand
ACGGTATAGTATTTAAATATATGCCTAAGAAACATACTATTGGCCCTTTAAAAAAGTCAGTTCTCAGTTTGAGGTTAAGCAGTCTATTTGATACATCTATTGTGTTGTTTTTGATTTTTACCAGTTTTTGATGCTCATAAGATCTCAAATTCTATCCATCAGCATAGATTAAAAGTTTAAAAGTAATTAAAGAGAGAGTTCAGCTTTTTTATTTAAACAAGGTCTCTGTAATGAAATTCTACGTATTTTACCTGTTACCCATTACGTTTGGAACAGTTTCTAGTCGAACGTAACTCATGAACAAATTATGTAACATGTTTATTCCAGGGCTGCAGCTACTGATTATTTTAGTAA
>NW_013968648.1:0-354 GCF_001266775.1 Austrofundulus limnaeus | reverse complement strand
ATCTTTTGCTAACACAGTGTTGCCTGCGAACCGGAAGACCGGTACGTGGCTAAAGAATGCTGAAGTGCTAGAAGCGGAAGTCCTTGGCTTGAACTTTGTGGGGAGATACAGCAAAACAGTAGTTAACTGCTGCTTTGTGGTAAGAAGAATTTGCTTGTGAGTTTATTATTATCCTGACAGAATTTCCTTAAAATCATCAACTACAAGTTTTGCTTCTGCTCAACAGTCTCCATGACCCTAAAAGTAAATATTGATGTTACATTGTCAGCACACTCCACAATAAGAGAGAAAACTTACCAGACTCCCAGGTGGACCCCTCTCTCCTTTTTCACAGGTGCAGCTTTCTGGCTGTGG
>NW_013968647.1:0-354 GCF_001266775.1 Austrofundulus limnaeus | reverse complement strand
TGACCAACCTATTATCGCCTAAATAAAACACATTTGAAGTGAAAACAAACAAGTGTTAAAAGTTACAAACAGGAAAAATGTTTTTCGACTCATACAGTACCTGCGCTGCTATTTGAACGTTTTTCTGCGTCCATGGATACCGAACGCCAAGCTACGTAAGTTTAGTTTACTGCAGCTGGGAAATTTTAGTTGTCTGAATGTTCCCTCGTTAACAAAAACATAAAACGACCAGTGCACTTCAAATATTAATGCGTTTGAAACCAAAATACGGGTTTTGTTTTTTATTTGGTATTTGTGTGCTAATTTGGTACGATTACTTTAAATAAATAGTTTAAGGGAAAAAAAAACAGAGAT
>NW_013968646.1:0-354 GCF_001266775.1 Austrofundulus limnaeus | reverse complement strand
GCCACTTGCATCTATCGTCGTGCCAAGTCATTTGTCTAATCAAAAGGAAGATATTAGATATTATAACAAATGGGAGCATCTGAAGCTTCACGCTGAGAGACAGAGGATCCTTGCCTCCAGGGTTAATTGTTGTCTCATTTCAGAACGATGGTTCAACGCCTGGTTTTACTACATTGACGTTACTTCTCATACAGCTGGACCCAGACTTGTTCATTTCCTTACATGTAGGACTATTATCGACTAAACTATCACAATATACACCATAATTACAAGCAACAAGAAGTCCTCAGTTGATTCAAAATGCTGCTGCTATAGTTATAATGAGAGTTGGAAGGAGAGATCATATCTCTCCAG
>NW_013968645.1:0-354 GCF_001266775.1 Austrofundulus limnaeus | reverse complement strand
CATCCACATTTCAGGTTTCACCTTTAGCTCCCATTTTCCTGCATCTCTGCTTTATGACTCAGGTACAGTCACGCAGCGCGGGCATAAACAACATCATCAACAACAATGGCAGATGAGACGACGTGTCAGAATGACACCTACACATGCAGTGATTGATAAGCGTGACAAATGAACACAACATTCATTAACCTGCTAGCCAGCAGTGTCTCTGCTGCCTGAGGGAGGATGAGCACAGATGTGGGGAAAGCGAGGGTAACTCTTTCTCTTTCCCCATCAGTCTCTTCCGATTACTGCTCGGGGAGGGGAGGAGAACGGGAGCGAGGAGGGCAGGAAATGAAGACAGAGGAATAGGTG
>NW_013968644.1:0-354 GCF_001266775.1 Austrofundulus limnaeus | reverse complement strand
GTGGTGGGCTACCATAAATGTAGCACAGCTGCCCTGGGGCACACTGACGTGGGGCTACCATGCACAGGAGTCACCATCAGTAAGATAAAAGAAGATAAACCAGAGCACAATGAAATTACAGTTCAGTAGGCAAGGCTGGTGAAGTACCTTGCCCAAGAACACACTGACTCAGATGGCTGGAATGGGGGACCAAACTGGCAACCCTCTGGTTATAAGACAACTCCCCTAACCACTTTGCCACAGCCACCCAAAGAAATTTTATCACTTCACATGTTCTCACAGCACCTCTAATGTGAAACACATTTCTCAGCCTCAGGAGAACATTGACAAGTTGAGAAAACTATGTCAAACAGT
>NW_013968643.1:0-354 GCF_001266775.1 Austrofundulus limnaeus | reverse complement strand
TACATAATCAGTATTCCACAACAATACCCAAAGTACTGCATGCACATTTAGAAGTAGCTCCTACTTTTTTTTCCAAAAAAATATCAATTTATCTGCAACCATGTGTTAGTTGCAGTCAAGTTAAATTAATTCATGTCTTCATGTTACTCTTTTTATACTACAAAAAAGCCTTGCAGTTTTTAAAATACATATAGCAGCAGTTTGTAGAGAAAGAAATAAACCTTAAAGCAACAAAAGATCATTAACAATATTTTTCTACTTCAGTAGAAAGCAGAATTGAGTATCAGTTTCTTAACTTCTTCATCATCAGTGACTTTAAAAAAAAGAAAAAGTAAGAGAATAGTGAAATGTAAT
>NW_013968642.1:0-354 GCF_001266775.1 Austrofundulus limnaeus | reverse complement strand
CTCTTATCTTTCTTTTCTTACAATGCAGCTGAAAGTGAAAGCAAAATACACTTGAAGCATTAGTCTGTACAACAGCAGACAGAAGTAAGCATTTGCAGCCGTAACAGTCTCGCTAGTGATCACAGGGAGGTGGGAAGTGCGCTTGAATGCAAGAAAAGGAGGAGTTCAACATGACAAATTCTAATTAAAGCCCTCATGCTAAGCTGTTTCGGCTGTTCCTTTCCCTTCAACTTTCAATAGGTTTTTTTATGCATCTAAGGGTCTGCCAAGTTACATACACCAAAATTCACATTTACATTTTTTTTCCAACAGCACCTGCTAACTTGTCATAAAACAAGTTTATTTCTTTTCCCC
>NW_013968641.1:0-238 GCF_001266775.1 Austrofundulus limnaeus | reverse complement strand
ATCAAACCAAATATATATATTTACTCTATGCCTAAACCACTGCCATCTGGTCAGGTTAGGAGTTGAGCTGTCTCCGTAGGTCTGTGACGGCATGGCTGAAATGGGTGTGGCAATGAGACAACAACAAGATTACCTGAGAATGAAGGTGGGCGGCAAAAGGAAATCAATGATGGACGGCCAGATGCATATACCAGAGAGCTATTACCACAATACACAGAACTACCGTAATGGTATATGC
>NW_013968640.1:0-354 GCF_001266775.1 Austrofundulus limnaeus | reverse complement strand
CACCTGTAAACAGCTGTAAACACCTGTAAACAGCTGTAAACACCTGTAAACAGCTGTAAACACCTGTAAACAGCTGTGAACACCTGTAAACAGCTGTAAACACCTGTAAACACCTGTGAACACCTGTAAACACCTGTAAACAGATGTAAACAACTGTAAACAGCTGTAAACAACTGTAAACAGCTGTGAACACCTGTAAACAGCTGTAAACAACTGTAAACAGATGTAAACACCTGTAAACAGATGTAAACACCTGTAAACACCTGTGAACACCTGTAAACACCTGTAAACAGATGTAAACACCTGTAAACAGCTGTGAACACCTGTAAACAGCTGTGAACACCTGTAAACAGC
>NW_013968639.1:0-354 GCF_001266775.1 Austrofundulus limnaeus | reverse complement strand
TGGATTTCTTACTGAAACATGTCATACGGTCAAATCCAGAAACCTGCATACGCACAAAAAATCCAAATGTATCTAACTGTGCGTACGCCAATTAACGTGGAACTGAGCGTATTTAATAAATACACTGATGTGAAACAACTTAGTACATGTATGATTGCTTTTTGAGATATGTCTACATCAGAGTTGTAGCCCCACCTGGAGAAAAATCCACCAATTGCCACTGATGTGTGATGGACATGTTTGTCTGATCCCTGTGCGATCAGAAATTAATTGTAGATTCAGAAAAATCATTAATTAAATATATTGTGAGTGAGAAAAATTCCTAAACAAGTATAGGAGTAAAATATTCATCAC
>NW_013968638.1:0-354 GCF_001266775.1 Austrofundulus limnaeus | reverse complement strand
AGACTATATGAGATTTCATTAATGCGAATTGCAGACTTTCATGTTCTGTAAATTGTTTTTAAAACAAAGCTGTTGCTGTTGATTATTCTGTTTTCATAAGCAGTCCTCCCAAGGCCAGTACTCTAGAGGAAACATTGGAAAGGTCTAAAAAAGGTTTTACGAGATGTTTTTGATAAAACAATTGACTGACTGTGAGTGACTCGGTCTGCAGTGTTCGCATCTGCTAAATCAGATGTCATGTTATGTACCTCTGTATAACCATGTAAATATTTTTGTAGTACAAATACAGTACATGTTTTTCTTATATTTTATCAAATTTCGAACATTTTTGTTTCAGGCAGGTAACTTTTCATG
>NW_013968637.1:0-354 GCF_001266775.1 Austrofundulus limnaeus | reverse complement strand
TTTTAAAACAGCACGGGGTTTATGAGGGGGTCCCTGTAAGGGGTCCCCAGACCCAAATGACTTGAGAACCCCTGATGTAAACAAATCACTTGACTGAATCCATTAAGCCTGAGTCACGTGTCTGACCTACTTTCATCTAATCTGTGGAGGTAAACAAACATGTCAGTAAAGTTTTAGTCCAGCATATCTCTGTCAATAATTAATCTTAGAATTTTTTTTAAAGGGGACATGTTGAGCAAATTGTACCTTTTTTTTTAGTTGTAAATGCATTTTGTTGTGTTTTTGGAGTGCAGAAAAGTTTAATTTAGTCTTTCCTGGCTCCAAAATGTAAAACAGGATGGGCAAGTCTTCCCC
>NW_013968636.1:0-354 GCF_001266775.1 Austrofundulus limnaeus | reverse complement strand
CAACAGTTACATGTAGAGCCAGGCTGAAAATAAACAGGTTTCAGAGTAAAACAGAAAAGTCTTCATTCTGTAATAAAACTAAGTAGATTTTAATTCCGTCTCATTTTCTCCTCCTGAGCTTCACTAAAGTTCGTGTGACAAACGAACAGATGTTTCTGTGGATCCAGCTGCTCAGGCTCAAACCAGACATGTTTAAACTAAAACCATTTCTGCTCTCCACCTCCTGCAGGTTGGAGAAGCGGTAGCTGACAGTGTAAAGACACTGAAGTGTCCAGACCTCCTGGACCCCGTCCCTCAGTCCAAACCAGGAGCAGGCCTCTCTGGAGCCCAGCAGACTCCAGTAAACAGTGGAGA
>NW_013968635.1:0-354 GCF_001266775.1 Austrofundulus limnaeus | reverse complement strand
TGTAACATATACTCATCATACACGTCCTCACTTCTGACTTTCAGTGGTCACACTAGTTTTATTGTTACATTTGTAGCAGAACAATCTGCATTGTTTTATGTCATTGGCTGCTGTTGACTGTGTGTCCAAGTAACAAACTCTATAGAAACTGATTTAACGCAGGCAGCTTTGTTAATGTCTGCTTCATCCAAAGAGGAAAGAACTCTGCTGATTAATGCAGTGTTTTGTATTTATCTGAAAAACCAATTAATTTGAACAGCAACATTGCACACAGCAGTTCATATTTAATGTTTAACAATGTTTTTTGTGTTAAGTAATTTATATAAACAGCAAAAATATGCTAACTTTTCTAAT
>NW_013968634.1:0-354 GCF_001266775.1 Austrofundulus limnaeus | reverse complement strand
CTGCAAACCAGGTCAATCAACATGTTATTTTAGTTTACATGAGCCTGACAGTTTGAGTTTGACATATTTCTGGTAGTGGTGAACTTTTGTTTTGTATTTTTGAAAGACATTAGTTAATACACCTGGTTTAGAAAGCTTTTTGTACAATCAGTTTGAAAAAATAATGATGGAATTGATGAGCTAATGGCTAGTCTCAGGGGAGACAAAGACCAAAGTGAATTGCTGACATCTTGAAACAACTCCATTCTCAAAACTTCTGTAACATTTTATGCAAATCCTATGGTGGGAATCTTTACATCACCATCTGTTTTGCATTACAAAAATATTCCAGGTAAAATATATTATATATTACGA
>NW_013968633.1:0-354 GCF_001266775.1 Austrofundulus limnaeus | reverse complement strand
GCTAGTAATTGTGTCACATGACCCCGCTGACAGAAGGTCAACAAACGTGTGATGAGTTCACTGACCGTAGGAAGGTTTTTGTTTACTTTAAATTTCTCTTTTTTGACACACATCGTGGGCCATTGTACAAACACAAATGTACTCTTTTAAATCAGTTTTCTGAATAAGATTAAAAATATTCACTGTGAAGCAGTGATGGAGGTACTGTTTATAGAACAGTGATATGTATTCAACGCTATGTGAGTAGTTTTATACACTGACATCTAGTGGCCAACTGGTGTAAGTGCATAACAAATATCCAAACCGAACAGGTGAGGGACAGACAGGTGAGGGACAGACAGGTGAGGGACAGAC
>NW_013968632.1:0-354 GCF_001266775.1 Austrofundulus limnaeus | reverse complement strand
TCCTAAACAAACAGCAGAACCACAGACGCTGATTCATCATTAAATGTTTTGTAAAACTGGAAACATTCTCTCAAGCCTAACTCTACAAACACACAGTCAAAGTGTTTTGTTGTTGTTTGTGTTTAAAACCTTTCAAAGTTAATTCTTCTAAACTGATCAGGATTCATTTAGTCCAGTTTTACCTTCAGGACTAAACTGTAAAACATCTGGTTACATTAACTCCTCCCTCACATGTTGCATCGTTGTGTTACACGTGTTACACATCATGCAGACGTGTCTAAAGTATTCACATTCATTACTTCAGTAGAAGTACACATACTAGGGTATGAAAATACTTGTTTGGAAGTAGAAGTA
>NW_013968631.1:0-354 GCF_001266775.1 Austrofundulus limnaeus | reverse complement strand
GAGAATGTAATATTAAGGTCCGCAGTTAGTGGATTTGCGCTCTAGTGGGCTGGTGCCCACCACTGAAACTATACATTACAGACCAAAGTTTTGGACACACCTTCTCATTCAAAGAGTTTTCTAATGAAATGACAACGAAAAGTTAATTGTAAAACTTTAAACGAAGATCTTGTGCAATCTGTTTGCATTAAAAGTATGTGTTGAAAATCATTCTCAGCTTATCCTGGTCATTGTCTTCCTACAGTTCTGCTCGATTCTAATCTCCCTTCTCTTCTCTGTCTGGACTTTCTCCAACTGACATGAATTTCTCTGGTAGAATTTCAACCAGACCAACTGGTGAAAAGAAGGAGGAGT
>NW_013968630.1:0-354 GCF_001266775.1 Austrofundulus limnaeus | reverse complement strand
GCTGGGCACGCGTTAACGCAGCTGACCTTTAATAGCAACAATTTTTTAAACGCGCGTTAACACAGTTATTTATTCTTTTATATTTCTGCATCAGATCTCTGTTCACTGGGTAGCTAACACACACACAGAGACACACACAAACTCAGTGGTCATGGTGGGGAGGCGGGATCTTGGTCACTATTGGCTTTAGATGGCCTTCGTCACGCATCTCAACCAATGAGAGCCTGGGTCCAGATTAGACTTCATTTGTTGTCGAGCCATTGCATGGCAACTCGCAGCCGCGCTCATGAACTCAACCGAGCTGCAGCCGGGGCAGAGACATGGCAGAGGTCCCCAGGTGAAAAAATATTATAC
>NW_013968629.1:0-354 GCF_001266775.1 Austrofundulus limnaeus | reverse complement strand
TGTCAAATGTCACTGTGTTTGTCCCCTATATGATGTATTTAACAGATTTTTAAATCCAAACAATCAATGATTTATAAAAGTAAATCAGGAAACTTGACAAGGCTGCCCAAACTTTCTTCACCCCACTGTGTGTATGAGGACTGACATTTTCCCCAAAACCACCCACCTGTACAGCTACCAAAGTTTTCACTCTTATTTAAAAATAACATCCCCGCCCTCGCATCTACATCATTAGCTCCCTTTTCTTGCTGTCTTGCTCTCTGTCGCTCTGTTTTTATCTCCTTGGTTCATCACATGACTATTCTGTCCTATAAATAGATCCCTTCAAGTCATCTTCTTGCAGGGAAATAAAGG
>NW_013968628.1:0-354 GCF_001266775.1 Austrofundulus limnaeus | reverse complement strand
TTTGGTATTTGAGCTGTATAACTTGGGCCAACATTCACAGAATAACTATTAAATCTATTTACAATTTCATTTTGATCATAAATTTCACTGTCGTTCTGAACAAAGTATTGTGCAATGCTTTATTTTGATTTATTTTTCAAAACACTGTTCATGACTCCCCATGTTGCCTTCACATCACTTTTACTTTTATCTAATAAATCACTAACGTTCTTTCTTATGCTTTCTTATAATCCATACTAGCTCTTTTTTATATTTCTTGTACTTCTGATTCTTTTGATCTTAATTTCAAAAAGCATGAATATAAATGATTCTTTTTTACATTCATTTCTCAACCCTTTTATAATCCATGACTTG
>NW_013968627.1:0-354 GCF_001266775.1 Austrofundulus limnaeus | reverse complement strand
TTTTGGACTTCTATCTTTTGTTACATAATTACAGAATAATAAAAAAACTTAATAAAAATTTCAACCCATGCCTTTTCTACTAACCAGTGTTTTTTCTAACTTTTGTAGATGCAAAATATCAGTTAAAAAACACATGATCCATGTTCTATGATTTATCAGCTTTATAATTCACCACAAACAACTTATTAGGTCTTTATTTAGCTTTTTTATTATCTTTTATATTGTAAATAGGCCTACAGTAAACAGCTGCAGGATAACAGCCACCTGTCATTTTAGGCGAATATTTACAACCCTCCTGTTGATACACTGACATAACTTACCTGCTGTCTTTCAACCACTTTGAAAAGCTATTTT
>NW_013968626.1:0-354 GCF_001266775.1 Austrofundulus limnaeus | reverse complement strand
CGATGAAAATAGCCAAAAAAAGGTATAATTATTTAAAGACTTTAAGAGACTATCTTCATATGACTATTGAAGCTCCAGTTAGACTCCATTTAACTAAAAAAAAATGCTTGGAAGAAGATGAAGTTTATGGAAACATCATTAAAGAACTGCAAGATAAAAAGCAACTGCTTCATTCTCTTGAAGGTGAACTGGCATTGAAGTCTAAGCCAAAAAAAGGTATAATTATTTAAAGACTTTAAGAGACTATCTTCTTATGACTATTGAAGCTCCAGTTAGACTCCATTTAACTGAAAAAAAAATGCTTGGAAGAAGATGTAGTTTATGGAAACATCATTAAAGAACTGCAAGATAAAA
>NW_013968625.1:0-354 GCF_001266775.1 Austrofundulus limnaeus | reverse complement strand
AAATAGAACTTTACTCCATTGAATTATTTATGTATTCTCTTGAGTTTCTGAATATGCAAATTAGCTCAGTTTCTTGAACTGTTGTTCTATAAAAAAATCCCTATCTCCACCAAATGTTCATGCATGATAAGTCATTTTTGAATTAAAAAAACATAAGAAACCAGAACCTAATTTTGTAAATCAGGAGACTACAGGGGTTTCATGGAATATTAACACTTGTTAGGAAGTCTTCATTGTAATAATTTCCCATCAGCAGGAGTTTCCATCTCATTTCTTTTTCATTGTCTATTCTTGTGCTTGTTGTGTTTGACTGTGTGATCCCACTTCATTTAAGTTTAACAGGCTAAGCTGAGG
>NW_013968624.1:0-354 GCF_001266775.1 Austrofundulus limnaeus | reverse complement strand
AACACAATCGCTTCCATACTTATTACCTTATTACATACAAAACAGAGAATATTCTTAGCTTGGCTAAAGATTTTATTCAAAATTGCTCTCACAGTTTCCTCTTAGTTAATAACCATTTTAGCACATGATCAAAGTTTGATAGCAATAAAAGAAAGAGACAGAAACTGGGAAAAAGTGAAAATGCTTTCTTGTTGGTTTTTAGGGCACAAAAGTGGCAAGTGAGAAATAGGCTCCTACTGATGTTTTTTGTAATGTTTTTGAAAAGCTCTGGTTTGGGTCCACATGAATACACCAAAAACAGAGTTTATAAAAATATTTGATTTGATTTGATTTATTGATTTAACAGGAAAAGAT
>NW_013968623.1:0-354 GCF_001266775.1 Austrofundulus limnaeus | reverse complement strand
AAAACAGAGCTTTAGCTGTGACAGACAGAGCTTTAGCTGTGACAGACAGAGCTTTAGCTGTAACAGACAGAGCTTTAGCTGTAACAGACAGAGCTTTAGCTGTGACAAACAGAGCTTTAGCTGTGACAAACTGAGCTTTAGCTGTGACAGGCAGAGCTTTAGCTGTGACAAACAGAGCTTTAGCTGTGACAAACAGAGCTTTAGCTGTGACAAACTGAGCTTTAGCTGTGAAAAACAGAGCTTTAGCTGTGACAGGCAGAGCTTTAGCTGTGACAAACAGAGCTTTAGCTGTGAAAAACAGAGCTTTAGCTGTGACAAACAGAGCTTTAGCTGTAACAGACAGAGCTTTAGCTG
>NW_013968622.1:0-354 GCF_001266775.1 Austrofundulus limnaeus | reverse complement strand
ACTGGTGTTAGACTGGGGCTGTACCGGTGTTAGACTGGTGCTGTACCGGTGTTAGACTGGTGCTGTACCGGTGTTAGAATGGTGCTGTACCGGTGTTAGAATGGTGCTGTACCGGTGTTAGATTGGTGCTGTACTGGTGTTAGATTGGTGCTGTACTGGTATTGAACTGGTGCTGTACTGGTGTTAGACTGGTGCTGTACTGGTGTTAGACTGGTGCTGTACTGGTGTTAGACTGTTGCTGTACTGGTATTTGACTGGTACTTTACTGGTGTTAGACTGGTGCTGTATTGGTATTGGACTGGTACTTTACTGGTGTTAGACTGGTGCTGTACTGGTACTGGACTGGTGCTATAC
>NW_013968621.1:0-354 GCF_001266775.1 Austrofundulus limnaeus | reverse complement strand
CGATCTGTGAGCTCCTGGACCACCTTGAATCAGTCTGTCCAGAAAATAAGTCGGCTCTGCTGCCCCTCATTCACCTGTCTGCTTCTACCGCTCACCTGGATACTCGCCTGCAAAATCCTGCAATAATGAAAACCTGTTCTCAGTTCTGTGGACTGCTTCATGACCCACCTACAGACAATAACCTGTCCAATCCACAGATACACACCAAAACATATCTCTCTCCTTTTTTACATTAAAAGCATAGTTTTAGAATACTGTTTCCTGCTTGCTCTTCTCAGTTTAGATGATCTGAATTCTGTAAGAGTCACAAAAAGTGCCAGGTAAGTTTTTGTTTGCACTTTGCAAATTTGGCAC
>NW_013968620.1:0-354 GCF_001266775.1 Austrofundulus limnaeus | reverse complement strand
GTTTAATACGATATTCAACTAACTCATAAAATTTTAATAATGTTACCTGATGAAACAATATATTAGAAGGGTGATAGTAATGCTTGTAATAATTCTTATGGCTCTTTATTGTAAAATAAAAATAAGATTAATAATTGTTTTACTTGCATTTCTCCAGACTTCTGTACAATAAATCATATGTGGAACAAGTATTGCATTATATATTTAACCTCACGAGGGTCCTTGAGGGGTCATGGGAGTTTGTCCATCCAGTCTACGTGTGTTTTGTGAACTTGAACATTCAGAGGCTGAATAATTTGTTGAAACAAAAGGGTCACATATGAGTTAATTTTGTTCCAGGTTCTGTTCCAGACA
>NW_013968619.1:0-354 GCF_001266775.1 Austrofundulus limnaeus | reverse complement strand
GCCCACATATATACAGAGAGGACTTCAGCCTCAGGTTGTTCTAAATAGAGAGAGAAAATAGCCTGGAGGCTGGATTTCACTTCATAATGTGGTCCAGTGTTTTATTATTGTTGTGTTAGTCTCAAGTTGCAGCCTGTTATTAATAGGTTGTAAAAAAGAATGGTTCTATATGGAAAAGGGTTATAATTACTTTTCCCGTTTCAGTCTAAATTAAAGTGCAAAAAACAAATCAGTGTATTTGTCTCTTAGCTCCATCTACAGTTGTAACAATTTATGAAGGGAGAAATTTCTTCTCCTCTTTTTGTCAGTTGTGGAAAATGAACGTGTTTATTAAGCTGAGGAGGTGGGGGGGGG
>NW_013968618.1:0-354 GCF_001266775.1 Austrofundulus limnaeus | reverse complement strand
GGGTACAAATGGTAGATTTCCTGTATTCTAGATTTATTTAAAGGTCTTTTGATGCACAAGTCAATTTTTTGTGTTGAAATAAATTCTAGTTGGCTCACATACTGATGATCTAATACTTAGGCTGCATGTATAATTACCATTTTGGTGGCAAATAAGCCAAGTCCACCTGAAAAAAAGCAAAACTAGTTTAGCGCAAAAAGGTAACTTTTTCATGTCCATATATCAAATACATGTTTTACTAGTTAAATGAAGAGTTCAACATTGTAAGAAATATATTTCCAGCATGTCAATGTGAAGCCTGAGCTACCATGGTTGTAGTCCAAGGAAACAAAGAAGTTCTCAAGAAGAATGCAA
>NW_013968617.1:0-247 GCF_001266775.1 Austrofundulus limnaeus | reverse complement strand
CTTTGTCCTACCTGAGACACTCTGTCCTACCTGAGACACTCTGTCCTACCTGAGACACCTGTCCTACCTGAGACACTTTGTCCTACCTGAGACACATTGTCCTACGTGAGACACTTTGTCCTACCTGAGACGCTTTGTCCTACCTGAGACGCTCTGTCCTACCTGAGACACTTTGTCCTACCTGAGACACTCTGTCCTACCTGAGACATCCTGTCCTACCTGAGACACTCTGTCCTACCTGAGACAC
>NW_013968616.1:0-354 GCF_001266775.1 Austrofundulus limnaeus | reverse complement strand
ACCCAGTTCCATCCATAAGCAGAGAAGCATAATGTCGATGTTCATGTGACACACAACTCATTCTTTTTTCACTTGTTTGACTTTCATTTGTCTCTGAGTTAAAATTTAATCAGCTTTTTTTTGTTAGTTTCCTATGCACAGTAATTTATTTTAATAGAAAACCTGAAACTGAATTCTGCTGACCATTAACTGGACCAGTATTTATTATAGAAACTTTGTGAAGTTAGGACTTCGTGGACAGGTCTAATGCTTTGAATACTTGGTTGAACTGAGATCTAGAGAATGTAAAGCTCAAGTCAACAACTTAAACTAGTTTTCTTAAACATTGTTTTTGAACCATATTTCGCTGGGAAG
>NW_013968615.1:0-354 GCF_001266775.1 Austrofundulus limnaeus | reverse complement strand
GTGACTGGGATGTTTCCTCACATCTAAAAATTAAATTCATTTAGAGCTTATTGCCTGAGCAGGTTAAACTTATAGACAATATGTGCATAAAAAGAGTTCTAAAACACAAAGTTTCTACTAGTGCTCAAATGAGATTTTATGCTCATTTTTTTTCACAAAAGACTGGTGGAATGGAAACAACGTTGGTGGTTTACATTTGACATGACTGGATTACGGGAACACTGATGTGGACTACCATCTTTTAGATAGAAAATATGTTTTGGTATTGTTGGTTTAGACCTACAAAACTAAAATTTGTGCACCACTCTCTGCTTAAGACGACTTTTCACCGGAGCTGAGGGGCCTAGTCAAAAC
>NW_013968614.1:0-354 GCF_001266775.1 Austrofundulus limnaeus | reverse complement strand
AGACTCAGGTCTCCATAAGTAACATTAACAAGTAGGTGTGTGTGCCAAAAAAAAACTGTCCCACAACACAGGCACTGGTTGTGAATTGTCCACTTTTTTAGCAGGAGTGTGATCGTCAACAGTGAGCAGAACTGACTAACCAGACAAATTGCAAAGTTTGGTGTTTTTATTTACAGGTGCTGGAGGGAAGCAGGACAGGTGAGTCCAGGTTCTTCAGGTTATTGTTTTTGAGATGATCACAAGATAAAAACGTTTTTCTTGTCTTTTTCACCACTTGTTGATCACATAACTCCAGTGACGTGTGAAAAAAAAGTGTTTCCATTGCAGTTTTGTGAAATACATCAGTTTCGATAC
>NW_013968613.1:0-354 GCF_001266775.1 Austrofundulus limnaeus | reverse complement strand
CCCGTCCCGAGGACCTATACAATTTTTTTTTCCTTCACATTCTTTGCACTACTTATGTGCTTGCTTGGGATGGGACATGGAGATAAAATGAAAACTGGACTCGATGTGCAGGCTTTCTTAGACAACAAAACGAATGTTTTTGTACAGTGCCCTGAGATGATTTTTGTTGTAAACTTGCACTAAATAAATACACTGAACCGTGTAACATTTGCAGTATTTGACTGGTTTGCACCCTGACCTTGAGGTTGAAACAATATATTGGGCTTCAGCTACAGTAAACGTAAAATGGGGGCAAGTGTTCAGTGATTTTTATGAAAGTCTCGAGGTCATTTCTCAGGTTGGTTTATGACCGCC
>NW_013968612.1:0-354 GCF_001266775.1 Austrofundulus limnaeus | reverse complement strand
CGCATTCTTGGAAACTAAAGTTCCTCACGTTTTGTCTAGTGTGAACAAGGAAACAGCCATTCAAGTAAAATCAGTGTTGTAAATAAAGAGTACAGCTTTTCTTTTATGAACATATCCCATTGAAATTCCTGATGAAGATGATGGTGCTTCAGTTTGGACTCTGCTGTTTTGACAGCAGCTTATTTTCCTCTGAAGTTCAGCTGCAGCTTAAATCAGAATTAAAATAACAGGCTTTAACTGAGGTACAATTTGGATTTAGAAATGTTTCTCCTAAACAGATGTAGGTTTTTATTTGCAGGATATCTGCAGTCACATGTTCCGCTGTAATAAAGTCATTTATTGGTTAGAAGAGAC
>NW_013968611.1:0-354 GCF_001266775.1 Austrofundulus limnaeus | reverse complement strand
CACCTCTGACATGTCAGAATAAATTAAACGTTGACGGTGGCTTGCTGACCTGCTGTACGGCGGCCAGGCTCTGCAGCTGGGCGGTGCTGAGGCTGTGTTGTTGGAGGGCAGCAGTTTGTAGCATCAGATGCTGCTGCTGGGCGGCGTACATCTGCTGCAGGTACTGGGCAGCTGTGTTTGGCTGTCTGTGTAACGCCTGCTGAAAAACCTGCAAATAAACACGAAAGGGGAAAAACAGAAGTAATTAGACTCGTATGCTTCTTGTTTACACAAACACAATCTTCTAAACTCGTGTCTTTCATCCGAGGTTTGATGAAAGCTCAGTGTGCTTTTGGGGGAGAGCAGCGGGTCCAC
>NW_013968610.1:0-354 GCF_001266775.1 Austrofundulus limnaeus | reverse complement strand
GGCCTTGCCAGGCCAGTCAGGGGCCATTGTCCATCTTTAGAAGTTAGCAAGGCAGGTTTTCATGGTTTTTTTTTCCCTCCTCTTGTTCAGTCATGCATACCAGATCCTAGACCAGGCAGGAGACCTCCCTTTCCCCTCTCACCCCTCCTTACTCCCTTCTCTCCTTGCTCCCCCTCATTACCACACAAACACACACATGCACGCACACACGCTTTCCTTTTAGCATTCCTCACCATCATTCAGAGCATTTAAGCATTCTCCTGACTCTGTCCGTGGGGGATTTGGGGATAAAGGCCAACAAGAGAGATCGTTGACCACAGGGACAATAATAATAATAATAATAATAATAATAAT
>NW_013968609.1:0-354 GCF_001266775.1 Austrofundulus limnaeus | reverse complement strand
AGCTGACAGAAGAGGATTGGGTGGTGCAGCAGAGAGATGTGTTCTGCTTCCCAGACTGGACCCTACATTGTCAATAATTTGTAGGACTAACAAAATTCCTAGAAAGAAGAGCAGCTCCTTCCAAAGTGGAAAGGATGCAATCTCTCAGCATCCGACCAGGATTTCTTTAAAATGCACTCCAGTTTAAATGTTCACATTTGTAAAAGGAGGCTCTGATTGATTGTTGAACCTTGGATGCAAGAGGAGCAGTGTGGCTTCAGTCCTGGTTCTGGAACAGTGGATCTGGGCCCATATAGATCAAAATTCTAATAGTGGATTTTTGTCCAACTTGTCATCAACTCAGATGATCCAGTG
>NW_013968608.1:0-354 GCF_001266775.1 Austrofundulus limnaeus | reverse complement strand
GAAAAATATATTTAAGAAAGAAATTATATTTGACAGTTTGTTTTAGGCGCTAGTCTGAGCTTGATTTGCTGGTGCTATTAAGTGCTTTTGGATCGCCTGGGACCAGTTCATGTCCCTTATAACCTTTTTAAGGTATTCATTTATTTATCTTTTTTTTCCCTCACAGCTGAAACCTTGTCTGTGTTTACTGGGCTGTGTTTAGCTCCTGCTACAGAATATGTGCTTTCTTAGCTCGATATGGACTCCTGATTGATGTGAGGGGATGTGATTGGTTCATACATAAGTGTATTGATTGGCCGAGCAGTTTAAACACTCTGCAGCACCTGCACCATTAAAACTATGTTTGTATTGTGT
>NW_013968607.1:0-354 GCF_001266775.1 Austrofundulus limnaeus | reverse complement strand
ATTATGAGATTCAAAGTCATAATACTGAGAATCAAAGTCATAATACTGAGAATCAAAGTCATAATTTTGACTTTCAAAGTCATAATTATGGGATTCATAATTATGACTTTGCATCTCATAATTATGACTTTGTATCTCAGTATTATGATTTTGAATCTCATAATTATGACTGAATCTCATAATTATGACTTTGCATCTCATAATTATGACTTTGAATCTCAGTATTATGACTTTGAAAGTCAAAATTATGACTTTGATTCTCATAAATTATGACTTTGAAAGTCAAAATTATGAAATTGTATCTCATAATTATGACATACCATTAGAATTTTTTTCTTTTGAGTGGCAGAATTG
>NW_013968606.1:0-354 GCF_001266775.1 Austrofundulus limnaeus | reverse complement strand
CCTTCAGTTGGAGGGCTGGAAACCTGCCCAGTGAGACAACCACAGAGTCAACTAACTTTGGAGCACAGGAACTCATCTCCGTTTAATCACAGAACTCTCCTCTCTTCTCTCCATACAGGGGAAAAAACACAAAACAATCAGGGTCAACAATGACGCCCGTTTTTCAAAATCAAAGCACACAATATAAAACTTCCTCGTTTACACTCACTATTTACAAAAAGTGTCTTACAAAGGTGCAGACTCACAAATCTCCAACTATTTCAAACATCAACAAAACCTGAATCTCAAAACTAGGCAGCTGGCTCTGTGTGCAGCATGCAGGATGGTGTCATCAGAAGACACACACACACACAC
>NW_013968605.1:0-354 GCF_001266775.1 Austrofundulus limnaeus | reverse complement strand
AAGCAAGACAGTCAGAAAAGGAGAAAGGTGAAAGAGTGTTGAAATCATGAAAAAAGCAAGGGTGAGGGAGAGGTGTGAATTCAAATGGAAGATGAGAAAAAAACAAATGAAATGATGCCATCTGCCACTAGAGCCACGAAGCATACATACAATCACACACTCTACAGTCATTGCACACACATACCTGCACACAATATTAAAACACACACCAAAGCCTGGACACACACACCACCTGTCTGGTGTTTGGGGAACTATTTAGGCAAGTTGAGCAACGATCTGTCTCATTCATATCCAGCGTAAACAAGAGCATTAGCTGACGGTTACAGGTCTGTTGGCATGCTGCTCAGGAGACTT
>NW_013968604.1:0-354 GCF_001266775.1 Austrofundulus limnaeus | reverse complement strand
AGATATTACTTTGCTAATATGGGCATAATAACAATCTAAACAAACCTAATAAGTACAATACTGCTTTTATTCATTTATGATTCTTGTGAAAATTTGTCTTTGCAATAATTAGGGTGAAAATATATTCTATTAGCAATTTATTTGCATTTAAATTGATGTCTTTAAATCATCTGGGGACCCCCGTTTGATATTTCATGACCCACAAAGGGGTCCCAACCCCAACTTTGGGAACCACAGCCTTAGACCCCAACCATTTCTGAACACTGTTTTTTTTATAAGGACTTTGTACGTTCAGCAGACCATGATGCACCTAAATGCATCTTCATGTTCAGAGCAGGTTTTCTCTTCTAATCA
>NW_013968603.1:0-354 GCF_001266775.1 Austrofundulus limnaeus | reverse complement strand
TTGTTAACACTGATTAACCCTGCTGTAATGATGTGGAATACACTTTTAAGAAAGATCTAACAGAGTCTACGAGCCTCCAGAAAAACGAAACACATTTTGATTCTGCTGTTGCAGAGGGGAAATCCATTCAAAGGTGAGAAATTACACCCAGAGGTAACACATGATATTAAAGAAAACACCAACAAGCTCCACCTTCCTTCCAGAAACTTGGACATGATATTTCCTTCTAAAGTAATTATTCCCCTTTCCCCAATAATCTTGCATTACCCTGACAAAACAAACCCTGCTCTCTAATTGTGGGGCCAACAGATGCTTAAAAAAACAACTAAAGTACGCCCCACAGGCCAGTTGTAG
>NW_013968602.1:0-354 GCF_001266775.1 Austrofundulus limnaeus | reverse complement strand
TGTGTGTAGACTGGCAACAAGGACGTACAACGTTGAGCGATGGTGACACTCAGGCTCCCGGCTCCCATGTTTTCTCACTATCCCTCTCTTCCGCCTGCAGCTACACATGATGCCAGCTGGTGGGCAATGGGTCAAAGATAGAAACCTAAAACTTTGTGAGATGTGCATTAATCAGACTCACCGATATAAACATAATCACACTTAATATGGATCACCTCCAAAACTGAGTTAAGCTAATGCTAAAACTTGTAGAAGTAACCAATTTGCTTTGAAAAGCAGCAGTTTCACAAGCAAAATAGAGCTATATTTTTTCCTTTAGGTAGCACCTTTTTACTAAAGACTGACAATAACGTA
>NW_013968601.1:0-355 GCF_001266775.1 Austrofundulus limnaeus | reverse complement strand
GGCCCATTGTTTTAAAAGCAAACAGTAAGGAGCTAGACAACAGGTAAAGTTATTAATCTTTAAGTGTAAAAGTAATAATAATCGAACAGTCAAAATGAAAACGAAACCTGCAGCAAAGTTTAGCTGGTAAATGATCAAATGTTTTCATGGGAATTTAGTTTATGTTTAATGTGGAAGTAGTTTGAGGAGAAAAATAAACATTTCCAGGAGAGTGTGCGTACATTTGATCAAATCGTCTGCTTCCTACTTGTGTTGTGTTGCACAACAAGAAGTGATTCCAGTAAACCTCAGCAAATTGTGGAAGTCATGCAGTTATTTTAGGAATTGAAAGTGAAAAGTTCTACAACAGCAAGTT
>NW_013968600.1:0-355 GCF_001266775.1 Austrofundulus limnaeus | reverse complement strand
GAGGAGGCTCTACTCTATAACTGAACTTCTCATCGTATCTCTAAGGAAGAGGCCAGAAAAGCAGTCTTTTGAATCTCAGACACTTCGAGCTTTAAGGTGGAGGGCCAGTTCAGATCCAAGGAGACCAGATCAGTGTAAATGGGGATCAGCAACAGCTACCAAAAGTCATTGTACACTATCCCTGATCCTTGAGGAGCTTGAGGGTTTTGCACAAAATCTTAGCTTATCCTAAAGACTGCACTCTTCTGAACAAAGATCTCTGAGGTTGTTCCTGCGAGCTTTAATTTTGTTTGTTCAGTCTGTTCTAAATGTAAGTTTTGTGATCATTTGTTCAACAGGCGAGCAAAGGCTCTGC
>NW_013968599.1:0-355 GCF_001266775.1 Austrofundulus limnaeus | reverse complement strand
CACACACACACACACGTACACATGTATGTAAGTACACAGCAGCACCTAAACAAACAGCTGCGACAGCATCACACGCTACGCAGCTCTCATTACCAGTGAACACAAAAGGTTCAACGGAGTCGACCCACTGAGAGTTTCATTACACAGTAAAATATATAACAGGCCTTCAGGCCAGGCGGCACACACACACCATCATCTTCATGACTACGAGCTGCATTTATAAATTTATAAACATACATGTTCATGTTGTAGAGGAGAAGATGAAATGTGGAGGACAGCTCTGGATTCAACGTGTTTACAGCATCAGCAGTTTCTCAGCTGTTCTTATTGTTTGACAGAAAAACAACAAATGGTC
>NW_013968598.1:0-355 GCF_001266775.1 Austrofundulus limnaeus | reverse complement strand
GTGTGTGTGTGTGTTGTGTACTGCAGGACATGGCGGACTCTCGCAGGATCAACAGTCACATCCGTGAGGAGGAGTCGAAGCTGAGTGAGGAGGAGCAGCCGGTCCTCCCTCTGTCTGCCATCATCCTGTCCTCTGAGTTCTGGCCCAGTCTGAAGGAGGACAAGCTGGACCTCCCTGCTGTGGTGGGTCGAGCCATGGAGGCCTACACACACCGCTACGAGAAGCTCAAGGTACGGTCCAGGTCCCTGCAGGTCCTCCTGAAGTCCTCCAGCAGCCTGACTGGCAGGTCTGAAACCCATGGCTCTTCTCAAGTTCTCCACAGACAAATGGTCTTACTCTGAGTCCTAAGAGTTAG
>NW_013968597.1:0-355 GCF_001266775.1 Austrofundulus limnaeus | reverse complement strand
CCGTGGAACAAAAAAAGGTTGATGCCTGAAGACCAAGTTTAAAAAGCTCCTTAGAGAACCTGAAAAATTGAACGTCTGGCTCACTGGAAGCTAAATATAAAGAAGTGAGGGTGAGTTGAGGTTTTCGCAGCACTGTGTCACTCTAATTATTTTAGGGACGAGTCCGTCTCCTCGGCTGCCATCACATCTGGTGAACAGTAAGTAGGCATTAGGTTTCAGGAAAAAAAGAAAAGGCTTGACACGACACACCTCCTGTGCTGATAGAAACTGACACTTGAAGTCATTCACACACACTGACCTCAGCTGCCACAAACAGCATCCAGTAGATACTATTACACAGCAGCCTCACCACTGC
>NW_013968596.1:0-355 GCF_001266775.1 Austrofundulus limnaeus | reverse complement strand
TCGAGGATGTCTTGGTGAGGCGTCCCGATCTGCTGCTCCTGCCTGGCCACCAAAGGGTCAGTGAGTATGCTCAGGGTCTTCTGGCCGAGCATTTGAACACCAACCCTCCCACCCCTTCTGCATCTGCTGGGCTTTCTGAGTCTGCTGGGCCTTCTGAGTCTGCTGGGCCTTCTGAGTCGGCTGGGCCGTCTGAGTCTGTTCCTGGGTTGGTGACTCCACAATCGGTGGTCACCGTTCCTGAGTTTGTGGTCCCAGTTCCACAGTCGGTGGTTCCGGTGGTGGTTCCAGAGTCAGTGGTCCCTGAGTCAATGGTTCCACAATTGGTGGTCCAGGAGTCGATGGTTCCACAGTCGGT
>NW_013968595.1:0-355 GCF_001266775.1 Austrofundulus limnaeus | reverse complement strand
CACATTAACTACACAAACATCATGCACACAATAATTACACATAAACCACAAACACATTAACTACACAAACATCATGCACACAATAATTACACAAACATCATGCACACAATAATTACACAAACATCATGCACACACTAACTACACAAACATCATGCACACAATAACTACACAAACATCATGCACACAATAATTACACACAAACATAATGCACACACTAATTACACATAAACCATACAAACTAACTACACAGGTACATCAAACACACTAACTACACAAACATCATGCACACACTAAATACACCTAAACCATGCACACACTAACTACACTTAAACCATACACACACTAAGTACACAGG
>NW_013968594.1:0-355 GCF_001266775.1 Austrofundulus limnaeus | reverse complement strand
CTAATTAGATGTTTAAATCATCTTATCTCAAGTTCAATGGACACAGAAGCACCCAATATTTGGCATTTACAAATGAGACCAAATTTAATGTAATTTTACACAAAACACAAACTTGCAGTTTATTATTTGAACATTGTGATCATTTAGCTGTTGGGCATGTCAGGACAGACAGGTTAAGGCCATTCAAACAAAAAAGAACCATTTTTTTTCATGAAGCTAATGAATCGTGAGTACTGGGTCTGAAATGAGGGACTATTATGGGAAAATACTGAAACCAGTTTTAGATTATGGTGTATTACAACTAACTGTTAAGACTTAGTTTGAGCTCTGAAGAAATACTGAACACAGAAACTAG
>NW_013968593.1:0-355 GCF_001266775.1 Austrofundulus limnaeus | reverse complement strand
TAAAAGGAAAATAAAGACAATGAAACCTCAGCCTGAGGACAAAACTTCAAACAACTTTCATGTATTTGTAGAAAAAAGGTGAAATATTTGAATGTGTGAACTGCTCAGGTTTGTTGTTGAGACAAACATTAGTTCCTGAACTGAAGGTAAACATCTGAACACCGGTGATGGTTGTGATGGTGAACAACCACCACCTGTGATGGTTGTGATGGTGAACAACCACCACCGGTGAATGTTGTGATGGTGAACAACCATCACTGGTGTTGGTTGTGATGGTGAACAACCATCACCGGTGATGGTTGTGATGGTGAACAACCACCACCGGTGAATGTTGTGATGGTGAACAACCATCACT
>NW_013968592.1:0-355 GCF_001266775.1 Austrofundulus limnaeus | reverse complement strand
AAAAAAAGCTGTGATTCTCCTTCGAATGTGCACACACCAAGATGCTGGAATAATCAAACCATGTGAAGTCTTACTGGACAGTAAGATGAACCTGACCGGAGCTCTTTGCTGATCCAGGTGAGACCTACTCGATGCCTGACCTGACTTTGAAGTCTTCTAAAGGTAAAGGCTGAATCATTTGATTAAAGCGCATTTGTGTCCAACGGTGTCGAGTGGGAGACTTATGCCCATTCCTGGCTCCTCACATTGATAAGATAAACTTAATTCCCTTTCCTTAACCCTCTTTTCCTCTTTATTCCTTAATCTTTGCCCATATACCCTGCTAAACCCTTAAGAATAGTGCCTCAAACAATGG
>NW_013968591.1:0-355 GCF_001266775.1 Austrofundulus limnaeus | reverse complement strand
GGGTCAGACTCTGGCTCCAACATGTAAGCCTGGATGAACAAATCCTCTGTTGCTGACATCTTTTCATTAAATTGTAAATAAAACATTTCTCCAAGCTAGAAAATGTAAATCCCGCTCTCTCAAACTGGAGTGGACCGGTCTGGAAGCAGGAAGGGGGCGGAGCTTGAAGCTTCTTAAAAGAACGGTAACAAAACGAGCTGCTTTAAGGTACACACCAGAAAAGGGGTGAAAGAGGGGCTGGTAAAGTTAAAATAAGCAGTAGTTCAGACCAAATCATTGTAGTTCCACTTTGAAAAGACTCCAACTGAAGGATTTAAATGTGAAAAGGAGAGATTTAAAAGCATGATATGTCGTC
>NW_013968590.1:0-355 GCF_001266775.1 Austrofundulus limnaeus | reverse complement strand
TTGAAAACGTGAACTGTCGAATTCTTTATTCAGTCTTTTCTTGTTTAATCACACTTATTAGATACTAGTTCATTTTCCCAAACAGAGGCCCAAATCTGCACACCAGGGTCAGGTCTGATGGAAAAAAATGTTAAAAATATAACTTTACTTCCCGTTTGAGGGCATAACCACTGATTCGAGGTGTGCTCCCACCAACTTTCCAATACAAGCATGGTGTACGGTTTTGGATGGTGGTTATGCTTATGAGCTGTGTCAGTTTTAATAAAATTACAAACCTTTGTGGACATGTTTACACATGAAAGAAATTTACTAAATAACAAAGTATGTCTAAATAATCTACCAAACAGAGATTTAC
>NW_013968589.1:0-355 GCF_001266775.1 Austrofundulus limnaeus | reverse complement strand
ATTTAAACTTTCCTGCAGAACTTATTTATGTGAAAAAGAAATGTTCTCCTTCATGTTTTGTATGACGGAGAAAATAATTTTGGTACAAAGAGCAGTTGGTGTTGTTTGCTCAGTCAGTGTCTGTAGTTGGATGAAGCTCGTTTTTGGTGAAGATTTTCATAAATTGTGACTCTGGAGGTTTGATTTTGGTCTAATTTCTTTTGTGTAAAAGACCTTAAGATTATTTGCACCAGCGTCCTCAAAACTTGAAATCACACCAAGAACAATTAAATTAAAACTATCAAATCAAGATGATATATTTCATTGTGAATACTTAAATTACTAGAAATAAATGGTTAAACTTAGACAAACAGAT
>NW_013968588.1:0-355 GCF_001266775.1 Austrofundulus limnaeus | reverse complement strand
ACTGATGAAGAAGAAATAATCAATATGGTAAAAAAAATTACTGACAAAAAGTCAAAGGACCTGATGGACATTAGGTTTGTGAAGGAAATAATGCGTTATGTCATTGAGCTATTTACATACATATGTAATTTATAATTGTTGACAGGAATATTTCCTGACGGCACGAAAATAGTAAAGGTAATTCCTATTCATAAGAATGGTGAAAAATCTAACTTTACCAACAACAGACCCATATCCCTGTTACCTCTGTTCTCAAAAATGTTGGCAAAATTGTTTGTAACCAAATTGGATCGATTCATTGACAAACAAGTGTTTTGAAAAACAATCAATATGATTTTAGAGCTAATACTGCAAC
>NW_013968587.1:0-355 GCF_001266775.1 Austrofundulus limnaeus | reverse complement strand
TATACTTTCTGGTCATTGCAGCCATATGATTTGAAACAGAGAATGAGAGTTAGTGTGTCTTATCACGCGTTTGTTCTAACAAAAGTTGGTTACGTTAACATCTGATGTAAAAGGTAAATTCTCCAGGGGTGTAAAAAGACATACCTGTATGTTAAAAGGTTGAATTATATTATAAGAGTAGAAGTTCTTTAGTTCTGTGCTGCTGGAGCTGACTGGAGGAGAATCGACAACAAGCCTTTAAGAAGAGATTCAACTGGTTTTCTGTCATATTATTCAGATTTCCATTTATTGATCACAAATTCTCTTCAAAGGATTAGTTAAATGAGAAGAAGCTGAACTTAATGTCCTGATGCAT
>NW_013968586.1:0-355 GCF_001266775.1 Austrofundulus limnaeus | reverse complement strand
GTTTAACACTCTTGGTTGCCACAGCGACGCCCAACCCTCACGTCAGTGACGTCTTTATTTTTGCGTAGCGACAAAGATCGTATATGTCATCGAGGTGTAACACTCCAACATGAAAAAAGAACCATCCTAAACACAAGCGCGTTGCCCCGTGCGACGCATCCACACAACACGCGATGACATCAACGAAGAAGCCCGAACGAAAAGAGGGACAGAGTGAGCGCTCTGTCTTCGGTGAAGATCTCGGGCAGTCGCTGCCCACAAACAGCGGAATGAAACGGGACTCCCAAAACAAGCCGTCTGCACCATATTTGACTGTTCTGTTTGACGGGTTGGCAGGAACATAAGCTTCCATCAC
>NW_013968585.1:0-355 GCF_001266775.1 Austrofundulus limnaeus | reverse complement strand
GACTGAAATTGTCTTAAATTTGTATTCAGTTGTTAGGAGACAAACAACCCCTCCAAGACTGCAGCCATTGTGTTGCTGTTTAAGCATCACATTCAAGATTATAGGCTTGGTCAGTTTGCTTGTTTTGTCAGATTTAAATATAAGCTTGCACTATAATCTGTAATGGTGGTTCTTGGAGAGATTTCTAAGGCACTTAAAGCTTGAGAACCACAGAACTAGAACGCTTGACTGTACTGTGTTAAATAAAACCGTCAATATTATACACCTAATTTCTAACATAACTGTGTAGGTTCTCTTTTTCTATCGCTGAGACTGCGCAGACCAGTTTGGACATGTATAGAAGGGGGTAAAATAA
>NW_013968584.1:0-355 GCF_001266775.1 Austrofundulus limnaeus | reverse complement strand
GATTTAGACATAATTGTCACTGTAGCGCACACATTTTTAGCCAATTGCATTTTACTCCACCTTAAGGGAGGATATGTTGTTTGTCAACAAAATTGTTACCGGTTCCACCTCAGTTTCTCCCACCACAAGTAATCCCATGTTGCCTTCAATCTGTGTATGAGATTGAGGGTGTCTTGTAGTAAAAAAAAATACTGAGTGGTCAAAAGAATTAGAAGATCACAACAACAACTAGTTTATTGCATATTTCCTGAGGATTACTTGGAAAAAAATCACATTTTTATGTTACTAAGTTCCAACTCTATAAATTCATCAATAAAAGCCTTAATAATTAACTAATTACTAATTTACTATTTAC
>NW_013968583.1:0-355 GCF_001266775.1 Austrofundulus limnaeus | reverse complement strand
AAGAACATCTGGTCAGCAGAACATCTGGTCACAAAACATCTGGTCAGAAGAACATCTGGTCACAAACCATCTGGTCAACAAAACATCTGGCCAGCAGAACATCTGGTCAACAAAACATCTGGCCAGCAGAACATCTGATCAGCAGAACATCTGGTCACAAAACATATGCCCAGCAGAACATCTGGTCAACAAAACATCTGGTCACAAAACGTCTGGTCACAAAACGTCTGGTCAACAAAACATCTGTCAACAAAACATCTGTCAGCAGAACATACGGTCAACAAAACACCTGTCAACAAAACACGTGTCAACAAAACATCTGGTCAGCAGAACATCTGGTCAACAAAACATCTGG
>NW_013968582.1:0-355 GCF_001266775.1 Austrofundulus limnaeus | reverse complement strand
CTGTGATAGAGAGCAGCAGAACGAGTTCTACTGATCAGTGCGATAAAAGAAACAGTTTGAAGAAGGGATTTCAGTCTAAAACAGGAACTTTATTTCAGAGAAATCACCTTCAAATAATCTTTGCCTTCACTAACTAGGAAGTGGTTCTGAGAAAAGCTTGCTGAGGTCGGCACAAAGCTGTGGTCACGTTCTGTAATGGTGAATTGTCACTTCTCTTATTTCTCTTCAGCAGCAGTAATTAGATGAAGATTTTTTTTACTGAAAGACCTTTTAAAATATGGTAGGCTGATTCTGTTTATAACACTTTTATATCTAAAACAGAAAGGAAAAAGGTAAGAAACCATCAGTAAGTGTA
>NW_013968581.1:0-355 GCF_001266775.1 Austrofundulus limnaeus | reverse complement strand
GGCTAATACTCCTCACTCATTCTTACTCGTGCTCCGTGTGTGTGAAAGTGTGTGAGATTGCATCTTAATGAAATCTGACAGAGAATTGTGACAATAAGGGATGAAGCATCCTGCAGAGGTTAATAAGCTGCACTCCTCGCAGCAGCAGCCACACACACACAAACACACACTAATCTCTCCTGTGTTTTCATTCTCAGAAAATCATATTTAGAGATTAAAAAGCTGAAAGCTTTGGACAGTTTCTTCATCAGCCTGTGAGGAACAATCTGTCCCGTCTGTCACGTCCAGAACGTCTCCGAACCAACAGAGAAGCACCGAACGCTTCGTGTTTCTGTCACAAATAATGACAAATCAC
>NW_013968580.1:0-355 GCF_001266775.1 Austrofundulus limnaeus | reverse complement strand
ATGTAGCAGGGTAGTATTATACACAGGTTATTGATGATTAGATTTTTTTAGGCTTTTTAAGCTCAAAAATGATTGTATTTTACTCGAGCTCGTATTATACATGAATAAATACGGTAGGTGATTTTCATAATACAATTCTACATGGTAGTCACTGCCTGTGTAAATAAATGAGAGAATGACCAAGAACCACAATTAAATTCTCGGCAAATTGCCATGTAGGAAAAACTGGTCCTTTTCAGGTGATGTGACCAGTGGTCCAGGCCAGCCCTATAAAAATTGCCTGGCTCAGGGGTGGACTGGACATCGGGGTGGGCCAATGCACATTTATGGGCCGCTGGGGCCTGTCATGAACCAA
>NW_013968579.1:0-355 GCF_001266775.1 Austrofundulus limnaeus | reverse complement strand
ACTGTGACTGCTGGATATGGGCACCAGTGACCCTGAAAGGAACAAGCGTGTACAGAAGATGGATGTTTGTGCTAGTTTTGTGGATTTGTGTTACCTGCCTCTGAGGTGCGATGGAGCGATAATGTTTTTGTCAGTGTGTATGTGTGGGCTAGTTTTTGTTATATCGTAGGAACCATTTTCCAGAAAAAAGTAGCCTCGTATGGATGCCAATTTGGGGTGGGGAGTTTGGTTGAGGAATAAGGTGTGGGTTGAGTTTAGGTTAGTTTTAAATGTGTTTTAAATGACCAGAAAATGAATGGAAGTCATTCCAGGGTCCCCACGGGGATCTAAAAACAAACCTCTGTGTGTGTGTGTG
>NW_013968578.1:0-355 GCF_001266775.1 Austrofundulus limnaeus | reverse complement strand
GTTTTATTTGAAAACATGTGTGGAGCTGCAGAATTACTTCTGGCATTACAGAAAATCAGGGATTTTTTTTCTTTCCTAATGATCAAACAGACTTTTCTTGCCTCTTTACAGTCAAACTTCCCTTCAAACTCAACAGCATCTAATCTTAAACCAACAATAAAGGTGTTATTGATAACCCGCTGACATCTATCAGAACAAATGTCGTTTGTTTAAACTCGGCATCACATCTGGGCCAAAGTCACGACACACTTCCTTCTGGATTTTGGTTATGTAATTCGAGGCCGGGCCCCTGATTCACTTCATACTCAGTTAGCAGAGCTTGTCGTATTTCTGTGGCACTTTTCTCTGGAATTGT
>NW_013968577.1:1355-1932 GCF_001266775.1 Austrofundulus limnaeus | reverse complement strand
GAGGAAAATCTTTGTTATATATATTTTTAAACAATTATACCATTAAGTAAAAACATATTAGAGTAAAATATTAAAGCTGCAGCATAATTAATTATAACAAATAATAATAAGGTAACCAAATCTTTAAAAAAAATAGTTGCTAAAACATAAAGTACAATAAAATGAGGGACAAACAAACTCAGTAGATATAAATTAACAAATATTTATTACTTAATAGGAGCAGAAGAAAAAAAAACTTGTGCTGAGTCTGTGAAGGAATGCAGAGAGTGTTTTTGTTTCTCTGGAATGCAGGATGCTGGCTGTTGAAAAATGCATTTTAAAGGCTGCATGATTGTTGCTATGCATAATTGTTTGCTGTTTGGGAGAAGAGCTGGCTGCTTGGCTTGAGGAATTTGTGCTTAAAGGTTCATGTGCTGTGTGGGGGGACACAGACAGGGTTGATGGGTTGCTTGTCGGCGGCAGGATAAGATGGGAAACAGATGTTCTGTGAAAAACAAACACACACACACATTAGATTAAGTGACAGAAAAAGTTGAATGTAAAACGAATTGTTGATGTTGGTAGAGATGAGGAAGTA
>NW_013968577.1:0-355 GCF_001266775.1 Austrofundulus limnaeus | reverse complement strand
AGTCAAAACATCATCATAGGTGTACAAGGAGCAGCTGCAAGTGTAGAAACAAATCCATTTATCACAAAATGGTATAAAGTTCCTCATTCTGCACGACACATAACCTTAATGGTTAATGAAGGGTTTGAATCAAAAGATTTGGGACCAATGATGCTAACTGCATCCCAAATTGAGTTGAAAGCTACAGATAATCCACTTGTTTTCACAACAGATGATGCAAGTATGATAAAAATAATCTGTGGTAGTTTCATGACAACAAAACCACAGGTAATAACAGCACCAAGAAAGACAGAAATGCAAAGCTTTTCAGCAACAGAAAAAATACTGTGATGAACTAAAACAGGAAATACTAAAA
>NW_013968576.1:0-355 GCF_001266775.1 Austrofundulus limnaeus | reverse complement strand
GCGGTAGAAACTGTTCCGCAGGGGTTTTTTTTTCATGTACTTCCGGTTCAGCAACTCTTCCTTTCTTGTCGGCCATTTCCTTAAAGCGGTGAGTGTCTGCTCGGCTCTCAAGCATTTTATAATTAAAAGTACATTCATTTTCTTTATAGACCCGTTTTTACAAACACTTGTTAAAGTAAGAAACTGTTGTTTCCGTGGCTCGTCTCTGGATGTGAGTTAAAATTGAAGCTGGGTGTAAAATGTTCGGTTGAAACCGAGTCATCGGACAACCACATGGACCGAGTGTCCGCTTCTTTTCTCTGCTCGGAGTCTGTTTTTAACTCTCTGGGCTTTATTTCACTTTATTCTTCTCCAC
>NW_013968575.1:0-355 GCF_001266775.1 Austrofundulus limnaeus | reverse complement strand
TTAAATAACAACTGACTACTGGGAAATTCGTCACATTTAACCTGTGTATGTTCAAGTCAGATTACCACCGTTAGCAAGCAGTGTTAACGCTTCATTGGTTAGTTTCTATAAGACTGCTACCAGTGGTGTTCAAATAGCTAACTAGCTAAGCTACTTATGAGGTGTCATCCTGTAGAAAAAGAGTTCTAATTTCTTGCTTGACTTTAATTTACCATGGTTCAAAATAAAGCTGAGTAAATTTTGAATGTTAGGGTTTGTGAACATTTTGAATAAATAACTGATTTAAATGACTAATGGTGGCAAATAAGCATTTTGTACTTAGCTTGTGTTTTTACATACGAGTCTGTGTACATCC
>NW_013968574.1:0-355 GCF_001266775.1 Austrofundulus limnaeus | reverse complement strand
GTATTGTTTGTTAGCGGCGCTCAGCTGTGGCAATCAAACAAGGAATGTGACTTTTGTATTTATTCAAAGTTAAACACCAAACATCAAAATTTGTTACAAATGGCTCTTTGAGGGGCCATGGTAATACTCATGTGGACCTTGGTTGAAAATGAGTTTGACACTCCTGGTTTATACACAACTTTTACTAACTGGCATTGTAAAAATGTTTGATTCCTGAGAGGAATTTTGTTGTGTGGCTGCTATTTAAATAAACTGAAATAAATTGAATTGACTGAATCATTGGGACAAGGCAGTATTTGAAATACAAACCTAAAAAAGTGTGTTTTATTTTTCGCTCTGCTTTATGTTGGGTAAC
>NW_013968573.1:0-355 GCF_001266775.1 Austrofundulus limnaeus | reverse complement strand
CACCTAACAACTCCCCCAACCCTATAAAACTGAGGTCGTATTAATCATGGGAGTAAATTTTGACTGTCGCATATAGCGTAGTTATATTTTTCACACCGGAGTCAGAGGAGAAAAAACTTTTTGTTTGTTTTTTACTTAATAACTGCAAAGGTGAAAAGAAGACGTGGACATTCATCTTCCTAATTGAACAATGGGCTTCTCTGGGAACACAGCAGATTAAACAAGAAAGAGCTGGACCATCTTCAGGTCCTCAGGTTGTCCAGAACGCCTTTAACTTTTAGAGCCTTACATGAACGAGCTCCCTCGTATATTTCAGATTTGATCCAGCTTCACACAGCATTTCACAGTTTGAGGA
>NW_013968572.1:0-355 GCF_001266775.1 Austrofundulus limnaeus | reverse complement strand
GGTCAGGATCACAGGGGGTCAGGATCACAGGGGGTCAGGATCACATGTGGTCTGGATCACGTTATGAATTTTGATGTATGAACTGTAGGAGAGTTAATAAAACCAAGATCAGAAACTGCTACCAGTGGTTCATGGTCACTATGGTAACCACATGCCTGCGTCTGTCCCTCCCTGACAGCCAGGTTAGTGAGAGGCAGACAGAGATGCAGACTGAAAAGTGAGCCTCATACTGTCAAAGTGAAGATTAGAAGTCAGATTTTAAAACTTCTTTAAACACGTTTTTTTGAAACAGTGAGTGTCAGAAGACTTTTATGGTTCTGCAGTGTTTTTAAAGAAGACAGTTTAAAAATAACAT
>NW_013968571.1:0-355 GCF_001266775.1 Austrofundulus limnaeus | reverse complement strand
TGCCTTCTATTATCTAATCTAATCCTAAATGTATTTAAAGGTAAACCTGATAGAACTGAGAGAAAGGAAACACTTTAAGGCTGGAAGGTGGGTTAATAAAGTGGCCAACAGGCTACTACTTGTAGCATTTTCTAATCAACATATGTGACTTTTTGTATTAGTAGTATTGATCACATTTACAAGCAGATTGACAGGAAAACTACTGATTTAAAATTCAATCTCATTTTAGTTTTGTTCAAAGCTTCAGAGTCTCTGCAGAGAAAACAAAAAGCTACATTCTGTCAGTGTGCCCCAGGGCAGCTGTGGCTACAATACCTTACCATCATCACTGTGTGAATGTGTGATTGATTAATGT
>NW_013968570.1:0-355 GCF_001266775.1 Austrofundulus limnaeus | reverse complement strand
CCGAACCCCTGAGACCAGCTCATCGAACCCAGGTTAAGAACCACTGCTTTAGACTTATCACTGAGTTTACTAATTTGAGCCTTCCAAGCTTTAAGCAGCCAAGTGGAGAAAAAAATGGAGAGTGGGAATTGATCCCTGAGGGACGCCACAACATAAAATGAAACAGCCAGTGTAGAATTTTCACCAGTTTCACCACAGTCAACATGCCATGTTCATTCAATGTGTTTTAATTAGCCTGCCAGTTCTGCTGCTCTCTCTTAAAGCACATTTAGATTGATTTTTAAATGCAATCACCATTAAATAATTTGAGCTTTTGCTTCCAAAGGTGATTTGTTTTCCTGGCAGTTTTTGTTAA
>NW_013968569.1:0-355 GCF_001266775.1 Austrofundulus limnaeus | reverse complement strand
AGGGAAATCAGACAACTAATCAGCGGCAGCCAGAACTGTGGAGGTGAACACAAGCACAACGCTCCAGTGACACTGATAGGAGCTGACGCAGAGAATTAGGGGAAGATCAGGAGACATCTCTTACTTAAAGAAGCTGTTTTGCTGGCCTGGAACACTTTGATTTAATGTAATGGAGTCCTTATATAGAGAATAAGACACAACAACAACATGAATTTGTAAACTGATTGCCAGGACAGATTGTGAAGATAAAATGGGAAGATGTTGCCTGTGTGTAGGGTTTATAAAGTAAAATGGAACTTAGCAAGAAAAAAGAAAGGAACATTTCTACATTTCCTCAAGCAGCTTGGTACAATGC
>NW_013968568.1:0-355 GCF_001266775.1 Austrofundulus limnaeus | reverse complement strand
GGTTTATACTCAGTTTTTTTTACTTATTTGCAGTTATAAGGTGGTACAGGTCAACGTCCTATGTTTGTCAGTGGACTTTTCACAATAATAAATACATTACTCCCCGTGTATCATTACTATCAGCTCCTCCAAATACAGACTCAGGGCGTTATATATGCCTCCCTACAGACATGTTCAGCTGGTTTTAGCTCACAGATACAGCAGACCTAACATGAGCTCATAAAATGTTAGAAGTACTTTCAGTACAACCTGCTGTGTCCAGCAGAGGAGAAAACTCTGTTTGTAACAGACAGAGCAGACCCAAACAGAACACAGACAACTGAGAACAACTAAGACAGGAAAAACAGGACATTTT
>NW_013968567.1:0-355 GCF_001266775.1 Austrofundulus limnaeus | reverse complement strand
GGTACAGCTCGTTAGTCGGTACAGCTTGTTAGTCGGTACATCTCGTTAGTCGGTACAGCTCGTTAGTCAGGTACAACTCGTTAGTCGGTACAGCTCGTTAGTCAGGTACAGCTCGTTAGTCGGTACAGCTCGTTAGTCAGGTACAGCTCGTTAGTCGGTACAGCTCGTTAGTCGGTACAGCTTGTTAGTTGGTACAGCTCGTTAGTTGGTACAGCTCGTTAGTCGGTACAGCTCGTTAGTCGGTACAGCTTGTTAGTCGGTACATCTCGTTAGTCGGTACAGCTCGTTAGTCAGGTACAGCTCGTTAGTCGGTACAGCTCGTTAGTCAGGTACAACTAGTTAGTCGGTACAGCTC
>NW_013968566.1:0-355 GCF_001266775.1 Austrofundulus limnaeus | reverse complement strand
TGTCAGTTTGTTTTAAACAGTTTCTATCCAAACAGTCTTCTACCTCTGTGTAAGTAAAACAAATGTTAACACTTGTCATTGTCATGCTTCAAATCCAACACAACTTGTGTCTTTAAAGGCCATCAGCAGCAAGGAGCAGCACAGTATATCATACACGCTGTCTCGTTTGCAGACAGTTGTGGTGGAG
The DNA here is from genome assembly GCF_001266775.1 of Austrofundulus limnaeus. NCBI lineage: Eukaryota > Metazoa > Chordata > Actinopteri > Cyprinodontiformes > Rivulidae > Austrofundulus > Austrofundulus limnaeus. The sequence goes on along the minus strand of NW_013968566.1, from coordinate 168 downwards.
TACACACATGACAGCAGCACAGACATGTTCCAGGTGTGTAACGTCCACTTCATCTTTCTACCACAGCAACTTTTCTGTCCAGTTGATTTTCTGTATTATTTTTGATTTATTTTCAATCTGAACTTAAGTATGGCCCAACCAGGTCTCCCTCCTGTGGCATCAGTTAGT
>NW_013968565.1:0-355 GCF_001266775.1 Austrofundulus limnaeus | reverse complement strand
AAATATACTAGTTGAAGTTATGAAGAATCCACCACATGCAGTTTAAAATGAGAGGTTTTAAAATGATCAACTTGTTGTGTTTGAATTCAGCCTGTTTTCAGAGTAAAACGAGCCAACCAACCAGAAATTTGTGTTTTGGGTAGAGGAGCCTCACAGCTGATTTACATGCTGACTTTGTTTGGCTGTTGTAATTCTGTTAACATGCTATTGTTATGGGTTTTCATCCAGTACACAACAGGGCTACTTAACCAGTTCTTAATGCCTTTGAATTCTGATTTTGAATGATCATGGATCGAGAATGCGCTGCTGCTGAACCACAGCTGTTATCTACAGCACGTCACTGTGGCCAGGGCCG
>NW_013968564.1:0-355 GCF_001266775.1 Austrofundulus limnaeus | reverse complement strand
AGCGTCGAGCTAATACATATAAGGCAATATAGCATCTGCGCTAACGCTAACAGGCTAAGTGTCGAGCTAATGCATATAAGAAAATATAGCATTGGCGCTAAGGTTAACAGGCTAAGCGTCAAGCTAATACATATAAGGCAATATAGCATCGGCACTAACGCTAACAGGCTAAGTGTCGAGCTAATGCATATAAGAAAATATAGCATTGGCGCTAATGCTAACAGGCTAAGCGTCGAGCTAATACATATAAGGCAATATAGCATCTGCGCTAATGCTAACAGGCTAAGCGTCGAGCTAATACATATAAGGCAATATAGCATCAGCGCTAACGCTAACAGGTTAAGCATCGAGCAAA
>NW_013968563.1:0-355 GCF_001266775.1 Austrofundulus limnaeus | reverse complement strand
AGGTGAAGACGGTCTGTTTGGACCAAAGTCTGGATCAGGTTTGTTATGAGATGTGGGCTGAACTCAAACAGTTCTAAAGACTCCCTGAAGATGGTTAGTCCCACGGCTCCAAACTTAAAGGAAGTTGTTCTAAGAGCTGATCACTTTGTGCAGCTCAGCCTGTTCCAGCAGAAGTTAGGTAGCTGCTGCTTCAGCAACACATCATACAGAAACGGACCAATCACATCTCATTATGTCAACGAGTTCCAAAAGCACCTTATGGTCTTGCATGCATGGTCTGAAATGATTCAGTCTGAGGACAGCAGGATCTCCGCTCTGGTTTTATCATCATTGCCTCCACAGTCAGAAAACATTT
>NW_013968562.1:0-355 GCF_001266775.1 Austrofundulus limnaeus | reverse complement strand
CCAACAACAACCACAGCAGCTCCAACCACAACTACAGCAGCTCCAACCACAACTACAGCTGCTAAAATAACGACCACAGCTGCTACAACAACAACCATAGCTGCTCCAACAACCACAGCTGCTCCAACAACAACCACAGCTGCTCCAACCACACCTACAGATGCTAAAACCACAACCACAGCTGCTCCAACAACCACAGCTGCTCCAACAACAACCACAGTTGCTCCAACAAAAACTACAGCTGCTCCAACAACAAATACAGCTGCTCCAACAACCACCACAAATGCTCCAACAACAACTACAGCTGCTCCAACAACTACAGCTGCTCCAACCACAACTACAGCTGCTCCAACAA
>NW_013968561.1:0-355 GCF_001266775.1 Austrofundulus limnaeus | reverse complement strand
GTCCAGTCCTCCCGAACCCCACAACAGTCCAGTCCTCCCGAACCCCACAACAGTCCAGTCCTCCCGAACCCCACAACAGTCCAGTCCTCCCGAACCCCACAACAGTCCAGTCCTCCCGAACCCCACAACAGTCCAGTCCTCCCGAACCCCACAACAGTCCAGTCCTCCCGAACCCCACAACAGTCCAGTCCTCCCGAACCCCACAACAGTCCAGTCCTCCCGAACCCCACAACAGTCCAGTCCTCCCGAACCCCACAACAGTCCAGTCCTCCCGAACCCCACAACAGTCCAGTCCTCCCGAACCCCACAACAGTCCAGTCCTCCCGAACCCCACAACAGTCCAGTCCTCCCGAAC
>NW_013968560.1:0-355 GCF_001266775.1 Austrofundulus limnaeus | reverse complement strand
AATTCAATTTGAAGCTTTTCAGACCATATTGAATGACCCAGTCTTTGTTTGAGTGCTCCCACAAGAGAACACCGTGGCCTGCCTTTTAAGACACATAAAACCTGTTCTCAACCAAATACAAACATGATGTTACAAAAGGAAACAGATAGCTACTATTACAGCCATTCTGCTCAATAACTTACACTTTAATGAAAGAGATTTGGATAGAAGACACACCGTCACACATTTGGACAGGTAAACTGGCATTATGCACATGTACAAACAGCAATATATCAGTGAAATTCCTCCTTTTGATGTACTTAGAAGAATTCTATAACTGTAAAAAACAAATGCAGATGCTTTTATGATGTCAGCA
>NW_013968559.1:0-355 GCF_001266775.1 Austrofundulus limnaeus | reverse complement strand
CTTTAAGTGTTGAGCTCTGTAATAAATCACAGTTAATTAATTCACCTCTAATTTATCAGCAGTTTAATGTTGATCAGCTGTATAAAACAAGATGGACTGCCGTCTTTAGAAGTTTCTTGTTTCCCCATTAAACAGACGCCTTCAGCAAAACAGAGAATTAATGTCCTGGCACCACTCGGAGTTCACTGCGTACCATAAAAACTCTCATACCATTTCATGCCCAAGGTGGCAATAAAATCTAATGAACATCAGTCTTTGAAAACAAAATGATCATTTACCCTCATCACAAAACAAAAGCCTTAATATCCCTTTTTTGCAGCAATTATGGCGACTTTCTTGTCCTCTTTGGGAGGTT
>NW_013968558.1:0-355 GCF_001266775.1 Austrofundulus limnaeus | reverse complement strand
GACCTGTAAAGGTGTCAGGTTGTGGATGGCCATGAATGCCTCCAGTGAGATTTTAAACTGAATTCTGAAAATAACAATGGTAAGGGTAGATTTAGTCTTGATAAGTTACTTTTTCATCGTTCAGTTAAAAAATTTTGTAAGTGAACCAAGATTTGATTTCAGCAGTGGTGGGCACAGCTAACTAAAAATTTAAGTTTGCCGACCACTAATCTGCTGAACAACAATCTTAGCTCAGCTAATCCCCTAAACAGATAAAGAATTAGTGGAAATTAATTCTAGACAACTTTCACCCAGCCTGTAAGACACGTCTTCAAGACTGGTGGGATTGAAGCAAACCATCAATTAGTTTCTATTG
>NW_013968557.1:0-355 GCF_001266775.1 Austrofundulus limnaeus | reverse complement strand
CTTTTATGAGAGGGACCATTTTGGGCCTTAAGGTAAAAAGTGCATATTGATTTTAAAGGTGCCCCAAAGAGTTAAATTGAACCATGTGGATGTGGTGTAAAAACACACAATGCTCAACAGATGTGAAGGTAAAGGACTAGAAGAACAGTGGCGGTTGAGAAGATTAGAGACAACTGAGCGTAATGGAACAGAGAACAGGTGTGACTGAGCCCGTTGACAATAACTGTTTCCGGCCGACTTAAACTCACCATGGCCCACAGTCCATTCACTATTTTCAGCATCTCTGTGAACCATCGAACAACCTTTTTGATGGTCTCGTCATTGTACTCATAACGGGTCCCAAACAGAACCTTAC
>NW_013968556.1:0-355 GCF_001266775.1 Austrofundulus limnaeus | reverse complement strand
TATTAGGAGCTGGAATCGAATTAGAGAGAAAACCTTGCAGTATTAGGTGCTATAGGGACAGATTTACATAGTTTACAGCAGATAGACTGAGAGGCAGGCATCTTGCGCCACAAATGGGAGACAAAAAAGTATAACTTCTTTTATCAGAGCATAGTTGATTTAGTCTAAAATAATCACTGATTACTCAAGTTTATGAAGGAACATTCTGTAGTTTTGGTAGGTAGGTTTGTAGGCCTGCATATGGTGGAGAGGAAATTTCATGATACAAGTACCAAATGATGCAGTCAAGTCAAACTGGTGCTCAGTGTGTAAATAGAAAACAAAATAAGGATAATGGAGAATTCAGCTTAAAGTC
>NW_013968555.1:0-355 GCF_001266775.1 Austrofundulus limnaeus | reverse complement strand
ATGTCACTGCACTTCAGCATTGAGGGATAAAAATGTAAAAACAAGTTTTTTTAAGTAATAGGCTTGAAAGAATGATACCTAGTATGTTCTATGTGTGTGGTTTACTAAATGACACTCAAGTTATTTTGTTATTAAGTTTTTTGAGATTTGATTTCATTTCTCCTTTAAGCCTGTGCATGGACCGACCACCTGTTAGCTCCTTCATTAGCTTTGCTCTTACAAATGACTCAAAGTCATCTGGAGAAAAGTGTTGAGAGCACAAATGTGAGTCATTTGGAAGTTGTGTCCTTTGAACAGATTTTCCCATTGCTATCTTCTTTTTTTCACGTGGAAAGCGACGAAGACTCACTCACCT
>NW_013968554.1:0-355 GCF_001266775.1 Austrofundulus limnaeus | reverse complement strand
GAAGACAAGTTGATAAAGTAAATTTTAAATATCTGTGTTGTTCCATACAAGTGTGTATTGAACCTAAAGCACGGTTCGATACAGGTAATGTGTATATATACTGTATACTAGATGACAAACTCCAACAAATCAGTAATCCATAACAAAAACCCAAAAACAGTTCCTGCTGTAACTAAAGGAAACAAGTAAAAGATAAATGAAAAGGAGCAGAAAGATAAACTTATAATCTGTCCCCCTGTCATTCACATAACAAAAATAAAACCCATATCAGCTCCAAACACAAGTACACAAAAAATATACAATGAAAAGTCGACCTATTGAGCTCTGTGTGTGCATGAGCTTTTAGAAATCATTG
>NW_013968553.1:0-355 GCF_001266775.1 Austrofundulus limnaeus | reverse complement strand
GATGGTGATTAACCGAAATACCTGAAGGCTTTGCTGTGTTATCTTTTATAATTTAATTCAAAGTGAGCATCATTTTTAGATCAAACTGTTCTTCATAGCTCTGGGTCAGCAGGCTGCGAGTCAGAACAAGTGCACATGAGAGCGCCTGAGCCCAAGCGTGGCTGTCAGCATGGTCCTGAGTGGGCTGTGCGGAACTTCTGTCAGACAGTGTCAGATTTCCACGCTCCAGACTGTGGCCCTCTGTCCTGCTCATGGCTGCAGCTCAATGGGCCCTTTGATGGGCCACTCGGGGGCTTTTCATCGTGCACCTTGGCACGGAGCACAGGAGACGGGCGGAGGACGGTGTGTGTGTGTG
>NW_013968552.1:0-355 GCF_001266775.1 Austrofundulus limnaeus | reverse complement strand
TATAATCTCACATTCGGTGAGGAGGTGTGGTGTTCAGATTATAATCTCACATTCGGTGAGGAAGTTTGGTGTTCAGATTATAATCTCACATTCAGTGAGGTGGTGTGGTGTTCAGATTATAATCTCACATTCGGTGAGGAAGTTTGGTGTTCAGATTATCATCTCACATTCGGTGAGGAGGTGTGGCGTTCAGATTATAATCTCACATTCGGTGAGGAAGTGTGGTGTTCAGATTATCTCACATTCAGTGAGGAGGTGTGATGTTCAGATTATAATCTCACATTCGGTGAGGAGGTGTGGTGTTCAGATTATAATCTCACATTCAGTGAGGAGGTGTGGTGTTCAGATTATAATC
>NW_013968551.1:0-355 GCF_001266775.1 Austrofundulus limnaeus | reverse complement strand
AGCTGTGTTTGACAGGCCTCGTGTTGATGTTGCTTCAATTTATAGAGCATACACCGCATTGTAAACACACTCAGATGGCTTGTTCCCAGATACAACAGCAGTTTTGTTTGAACATTGACAGAAAACTGCTGCCAGTCAATTAAACAGGTACTCGGGGACAAGAGAGACGAAAAATAAGACAAGCTGGAGATTGGATGGTAGAAAGATAAGGTGCCGAGTTCCAAGTTGAATGACATCTTAATATATTGTTGTGGCCACAAAGGGGATTTCCCAAAACGTTAAAGAAAACTGTGCATCTTGCATCTTTTTTTCATCTTGTGTGTAGTTTGGTAGAAAACTATATACATATATATAT
>NW_013968550.1:0-355 GCF_001266775.1 Austrofundulus limnaeus | reverse complement strand
TAACGTAAAACTCCTTAGTAATGAACACAGAGATAAGAAAATAGTTTGGCCGCTTATCAATTAATCGTTAGTCTATCGATAAGATCAAACAAATGTAGAGTAATTCTTTAATCAATAACTTGCATCACAGTTGGCGTATTGCTGTCTCTGTGTATTTTGTTTTAAGTTGCGCCTGTCTTTTTCAGCTGTGTGTTCTGCCGGAGGGGGAACCTGCGCTCACAACAAGACTTGAATGCTAAGTGACCACATTAGCTGTTCCAGTGCATTTAAGTATTTGTCAATATTTGTACAACTACAAGCTGGTTATCATGCATGTACAGTGGGGAAAATAAGTATTTAGTCAGTCACCAATTGT
>NW_013968549.1:0-355 GCF_001266775.1 Austrofundulus limnaeus | reverse complement strand
AGTGGCAGTCAGCTGTGCCCCAGTCTCTCCAGGCGAGCGACAGGCAGCGCTTCAGTGACGCGCTGCGATCATCACGTGCAGCCTGCGGGTCTGTCAGAGGTTCAGCCCAACAAGTGACAGAAGCGCACGGATCTGATGGATTCATCAGGACTGCAGAGCCTGCATGCTCCTGCACTCCATTTTAGAGATGTTACCACTGCAGTTTAATACAAGCAGATTTTTATTATAAATAATAATAATTCCTGGAACATAAACAGTAACGCTTGTAAAAATGCAATGCACGTTCCAAAAATTATGAATGCAATTTTGAAATGCAGGTCCACACTCAATCTAAACAAAAGCACGACTTACTTGA
>NW_013968548.1:0-355 GCF_001266775.1 Austrofundulus limnaeus | reverse complement strand
AAGATAAAATACTTTTCACTTCATTCAACCAACAAAATTGGGACTAAGAATGTGGAATACCACCATATAGCAGCTTAAATATGGTCACTTCATTACTAAGTAACCTATTAGTCCATATTAGTCCAGTTATAGGAATTCCTCAGCGACGTTTTGTTTAAAAACAGACATTTGTGCCGTTGAGGTGGTTAATAAAAATTGCTTGGCTGTGTAAACACTGCCTCGTCTCTCCGGCTTTTAACCAGCCCCTAAAAAAGAAGAGCTGAGTGTCTGTTAGGCTCCTTGACACGCTCTGTCTCCAGCTTTCCCTCTTTTCTGTCACACTACCAATCCTGTGTGAAGACAGAGAGCATATGGG
>NW_013968547.1:0-356 GCF_001266775.1 Austrofundulus limnaeus | reverse complement strand
CTCTGAAAGTAGCACAATTGCTGCCTTTTTCTGTTATGTTTGTGAGAATATTTAGACCTAGTATTGCATTACCAAACAGATATTGTCTTCACAAATAGGCCTGTTTCCATGACATTGGTGGACATTCTGATACAGAGCGAAATCTCTCTGAAATGCTGTGGCATTGAACTGATTATAAGACTGATTTGGTGAAAACTTCAGTTTAGATTGCAGTTTAAAGACCCCCACATTACACACATAAAAGCACACATTAAACAGTAGCCGTGTTTCCATCCAATTCTAATTCAAATTTTGAACTTTTTTTAAATTTTTGCAAAAAGGAAAAAACTGCGAATCAGACGCATGTGTGCAGTAAA
>NW_013968546.1:0-356 GCF_001266775.1 Austrofundulus limnaeus | reverse complement strand
GTCTAAGCATGACAGTTTATTACATTTCATCCTCATCTGCAGATAATCCCCTGGATTTACTCAGTATATTTGAATGACTCACAGACTTCATCTTCATTTAACCAATAGAGTAACTAGGAGAGAAAATCACACATCCATCCTCAAAGCAAAATAAAGAGAAAATAAAACACTAAGAGAAAATAAAAGAACACAAAATAGGGGAGGAAATGGACTAGAACAACAAAAATGAGCAGCAAAACAACCGAAAAAGTTGACAAATAAGAACAAAATTATATGATAGACCAAAAAATCCATTTAGCCAAATAAACAATTTAAACAGAGCGCTTACAAAAGAATTATCTTTAAAGACTTAAAGA
>NW_013968545.1:0-356 GCF_001266775.1 Austrofundulus limnaeus | reverse complement strand
TTTTGTTTAGAAATTTTTCTGCTAATTTCAGAAACATCCTCTGACCCAGGTCTGATCCAGGTCTGACCCAGGTCTGATCCAGGTCTGATCCAGGTCTGACCCAGGTCTGACCCAGGTCTGATCCAGGTCTGACCCAGGTCTGATCCAGGTCTGATCCAGGTCTGATCCAGGTCTGATCCAGGTCTGATCCAGGTCTGACCCAGGTCTGACCCAGGTCTGACCCAGGTCTGATCCAGGTCTGATCCAGGTCTGACCAAGGTCTGACCCAGGTCTGATCCAGGTCTGACCGAGGTCTGACCCAGGTCTGACCCAGGTCTGACCCAGGTCTGACCAGGTCTGACCCAGGTCTGACCCAG
>NW_013968544.1:0-356 GCF_001266775.1 Austrofundulus limnaeus | reverse complement strand
CTGTGGATGGAGCGCGTAAAAGCGCTGCGCCACTGGCTCCGTCCCAGGAAGAGACGCACGCCGCTGCGCTCCAGTCATCAGAGTCCCTCTCAGTTTTATTAATCCCCCCTAATTAGACTAAACGGGAGCAGATGAGATCCATTATCAACCGAGAGTGACAACAAACAAACAAAAGCACAAAGAGGATCCACTTGACTGCGAATTAATTTGGAGCATGTGTTGCCTTTTCGGATGTTTTAATTATTAGTGTATTTTTATTGTGTACTTTAAACCTTTAATTTAACTTAATTGGAAGTCAGAGCCAGTTGTACTGCCATAGATCTGTTCAAAGGCTTTTTTTCCCCGGGTTGCTTGCC
>NW_013968543.1:0-356 GCF_001266775.1 Austrofundulus limnaeus | reverse complement strand
GCCCACCGGGAAAGGTCCTGGTGGTCCCAATGGCCAGTCCGCCCCGATTGACGTTTTTAACCACTGGACTGAGACACCTCTTTGGAATTCTAGACTCAGTGATTAATCTTCCAATTACCACATCTCACTGCACTGACTATGCTCTGTAAAGAATCTGGCTAACACATTACTAACTTCAGAGTGAATTTGCTTCTGATTTGAGCAAAATATATCATAACTACAGTATTTGGATTTGATAAATACACGGTAAAGCAACTTGGTACATGTTTTATTGCTTTGAGATACGTCCATTTTGGAGTTGTAGCCCACATGGAGTCCATAGTCCTCAAGGGTAGTTTGCCCTCTCTGGTCTGGGG
>NW_013968542.1:0-356 GCF_001266775.1 Austrofundulus limnaeus | reverse complement strand
AGCCCCCCCATGAGCCAGACCTGGAGGGAGATCTGGTCGTTGTCCAGGCTTTTCCCATCTGGGAAGAACAGCAGCAGGTTGGCGATCATGCAGACGAAGGCCGAGGGCAGCAGGATCAGGCCCACCAGGCGGGCACACTTCCCTGTACAGCACATGGTTTCAGCTGCGGCCTCTCTGTCCTCTCCGAGGGGAAGTCGAGGGGAAAAAAGAAGTGAGCGAAACTGAAATAGGAGGTGAATGCGAGAGGAGACTAGCGCTCACGCAGAGAAAGTCAAACATGAGTGATGACAGTTGGAGCAGGAAGGACGGAGGGAACAAAGGCCAAGGGTTGGTGTGGCTCTAATCAGATCCTGAAC
>NW_013968541.1:0-356 GCF_001266775.1 Austrofundulus limnaeus | reverse complement strand
TTTGAACATTGAATATTTTGTTTATGTTGTGTAATCAGTTGAATATAGGTAAGGATTTGCAAATCATTGTGTTATATTTCTGTTTTATACAACACCACAACTTCACTGGAGTTTGGGTTGACTCCTAAAACCAGGTGTTTGTGTTTTTACAGTAAAATGGTACCATATTAAAACAAGCTTGTTCCTGGCTTTGCCTGCAGCAGAGAAAGGTTGTTAAATGTTTATTACTTGGATTTATTTGGCAAAAAGTTCAATATTGTTACAAAAAAGGCTCAGGTGGCAATGTTGTGACCCAACGGGCCTTTTTTACTTTGCATAATCAAGTTTGGTTTGTTGCATTTGTGTATTATTAGAAG
>NW_013968540.1:0-356 GCF_001266775.1 Austrofundulus limnaeus | reverse complement strand
AAACAAAGGCAAACAACAGATTGTTTGAGTTGAGATGAAAAGAACACAAACAATTCTGGGTTATTTCTACAGGAACAATTCTCCTGGTGGCCAAAGTGAGGCATGCAGCTTCAATGTCTGTTCTTGTGGATGGATCAGAACACAGTTGATAAATCACAGGACTTTTAAACAGAATAGCCCACACGCAGCCTGAGGGTCAGAATTGCAGCGTTGCATTTTGAGTCACAGTCTTCCCACCTGGTCAACTGATGTGCAACATGTTTGAGGACGACTGCATCCTGTTTTCATCATGTGGGACAAACAGAAGGTAAACCTGTTTACAACCTCAAAGAGTGACTTTTATCAAGAGATATAAT
>NW_013968539.1:0-356 GCF_001266775.1 Austrofundulus limnaeus | reverse complement strand
TAGTATTTTAGAGGCTTAAGGTAACCGTGGCTGCATTTCCTACAAAGTCGAGATGAGTTGTGGTGAGTAGCAGCCATCTTGACTTTTGAACTGTCCCACTTTCCGACAAGGAATCCCTGTGTTCCAGTTTAAATTTATGATTTGTAACTGGGAAATTCCTTCTTGTCGGTATAACTGTGTTGCAGCAAAAGTAGCTGGCAAAAATGCAGCAAATTGGAAATTTTACACTGTGAATTTCACCGACTACAGGCTACTTTTGAATCCTGTGCACCTTTTGCTGGTGGTGGGATAATGTCATTTTGCTGTAAAATAATCTATATGCATTATGGGAGATGTAGTTTATGGTCAATACTGAC
>NW_013968538.1:0-356 GCF_001266775.1 Austrofundulus limnaeus | reverse complement strand
TTTTTAAAATATGGGTCTTATTCACAAATAGCTGTAAAGAGGGTGTGGGACAGTTTTTGGTGAAAGATTTTGTGCATTAATTTTAAATCCTGGGACTGAAGTCCTGGTCTGATCCGAGCTCAGTGGCACCGTGGATACGTGAGACAACATCACCCTCTTCTGTAAAACCCAAGTAGCTGCAACATTTGAAAAATCTACTAGGAAGCAAAAATATTTTACAACTGAATATAAGCTGCTTTTTATGACAAACATAAAAAAGATTTATATTTACAACTATTTTTTAAATAATTGTGATTGAGTGAGTCAGTATGCAAAGAGTTAACTATAACAAATAATCTGATTAAACCCTCATAATC
>NW_013968537.1:0-356 GCF_001266775.1 Austrofundulus limnaeus | reverse complement strand
GTGCCAAAGCGCATGAAATACATCTGTGGGAAACTTTTATTCTCACAGAAAAAGAAAACGAGGTCGGATCAGCAGGTTAACCGTAAATATGTTAGGATAGATGATTATAAAGGTGGACAAGGTGTGTATAAAATCACACATGGATATAAATAGCTGCACAAACATGTGCGTAATTGTGCAACAATGGCAGCGTTGGCACTGCTGGAGGACATCGCCAATGGAAGGATTCGGAGGGAGCGCGTGTTCAGAGATAGCACTGACCTGCTGGCACATGAAGATAAGTGGCTTATCAGACATTATAAAACAATACAGATTTGAGCACAAACTTTTCTTTTCTGCCAGTTTCTTTAATGACT
>NW_013968536.1:0-356 GCF_001266775.1 Austrofundulus limnaeus | reverse complement strand
ACAGAAAAACATTATTCCTCTAAACACTGAGGACTTCTGCTTCATCAGCAGAGCTTAATGTCATTTTTAAGGTCCTTATCCTCTGCAGGGAAACACAAGGGTGAATGCTGGTAACTTGGTTCTTTGATCTCGGACAGTGAAGAACATGAAACATTCATTTAAAACATTTGTTTTAACTTCGGCTTAAAGAAAGTCATCTGTCTGACTTAAAGAGTCAGACAGATGACTTTAAGGCTTTTTTAATTGCAGTCTTTTTTCAACTTCTTTACCGGAAGCTCATATGGAAGGCTAACATGTCACATTTTAAAATAATTTAAAATACGTGTTTATCACCAGATTGGTTTAAAAAATAGTTG
>NW_013968535.1:0-356 GCF_001266775.1 Austrofundulus limnaeus | reverse complement strand
GTATATACCACATTTATATATTGTGTGAGTGTTACATTAAGCTGCCCTTCAAATGATGAAAGAGTCAACAGATTATCTATAGAGGTCAAGCTCCAGTCTCTGCTTATCTTTCTGTCATTTTAATGTTTAAGCTCCTCAGTTCTGTTTAAATCTGTCTAACAGCAACAGTAGCCATTGGGCAGTCAGAGGTTTCATTTTTGCAGACAGGGTGGACAAATTCCTAGGTTTTGTTTGATTGAAAGACATAAGTCTTAACAGTAAGTTTAATGTTGATTCCTAAATGATTGTTTTAATCATTGTTTTTGTGTTCAACACTTTGTTTCAGCTGTGGTTGATGTTGTAGCGCTTTATAAAGT
>NW_013968534.1:0-356 GCF_001266775.1 Austrofundulus limnaeus | reverse complement strand
CAGAGGTTATCAGAGATTATTAGAGATTATCAGAGGTTATCAGAGGTTATCAGAGGTTATCAGAGATTATCAGAGATTATCAGAGGTTATCAGAGATTATTAGAGATTATCAGAGATTATCAGAGGTTATGGGAGATTATCAGAGGTTATCAGAGGTTATCAGAGATTATCAGAGGTTATCAGAGATTATTAGAGATTATCAGAGGTTATCAGAGATTATCAGAGGTTATCAGAGATTATCAGAGATTATCAGAGGTTATCAGAGATTATTAGAGATTATCAGAGGTTATCAGAGATTATCAGAGGTTATCAGAGGTTATCAGAGATTATCAGAGGTTATCAGAGATTATCAGAGG
>NW_013968533.1:0-356 GCF_001266775.1 Austrofundulus limnaeus | reverse complement strand
CAACAAGCCACATGTTTAATTAACTTAAACACGTTTGCATAACATGACTATGTTGAGTTTAGGTTTGTTGAAGGATTTGTTTTTTGTTGCTTGTATGTAATTGTAACATTTCAAAAGCAGCTTATTGAAATGAAATGAAAAAAAGAAAACAAACATGGTGTTTTTTTACACAATTATTTTGATTTCTCTTTAAATTGGTCAATAACATAACTGGAACGAGTTAACAGTATTTTTTTACAACTGACTCAGTTTCGTCACTACTGGTTCTCAACCTAAATTGGTTAATTAAGCCATTACTTGTTTTATAAACCATTATATTTTCCAGGTTTAATTGTATTGGTCTTGTTTCATTTTGA
>NW_013968532.1:0-356 GCF_001266775.1 Austrofundulus limnaeus | reverse complement strand
AGGCACTTGCCCTTAATGTCACCGGTTCCTTCACAGTCCCTTCCCCCATCCATATTTGTTATCCTGTAACCGCCACCTCCTGCAACCCCTCCCTACTTAGCTGCCTCTGCTTCGTTGCGCAGAACTCTGGACATTCGTTCCCCCGTGTCTGTCATGTGTATGTGTTTCTCCGGAGGGATGTTCAAAACTGCAAATTTCATTCAGCATTACATCTTGATGTTGTGTTTGAATGACAATAAATAATTCTTGATTCTTGAACAGTGAAGCAGTGAACCCTGTTTACTTAATGCAACGACAGAAATGATGTATGTGTGAATATAAAGATAATGTTTTCCTTGATTTACCTGTGTTTCAGT
>NW_013968531.1:0-356 GCF_001266775.1 Austrofundulus limnaeus | reverse complement strand
TAACAAATTTCTCTCCAGTGTAGACATTCAGCTAAGCTAAACCTACTTTATAACCACAGATTGTACCTCTCAAGACCATGAAATCAAAATGTATTTAAAGGGGCAGTATCATGTAAAATCAACCTTTTTTAGCTTAAATCATTTTATAAAGTTATCCTCTCATCAAAAACATACACGAAGTGTTTCTTTGACTCATTCATGCATGTTTGAAAAATCCTGTACGCCAGTTCGTTCTCAACAAAAGAACAAAAACCAAAAAATGGTTGGTTGGGCCTAGAACCATCTTTTAGGTGCAGGTCCTCCTCTGGGCTGTGTCTCCAAGCCGAGCTTCCGTATCACAGAGCACACACACACAC
>NW_013968530.1:0-356 GCF_001266775.1 Austrofundulus limnaeus | reverse complement strand
CTTGGTTATATAAAGGTTAAAATTAAAAATGGTACTGAACTTAGCTGTATTTGTTGTTTTAATCAAGCTGACTTTGAAAGTTGAACTGTTGTGATTGTGCATCCAATAGTTCCTTTCTGGAAGTATTAATAGGTTTTTGAGATTTGCTTATAATGCACACACATACAAACAAGCAAAAACATAATTGTAGCCTTTTGTCTTTTAGGCAATTACAATTAAAAACAATTAATATACTCATGCAAAAAATATACATGATATAAAAGAAATGCCAACAGGAGAAGGAATACTAGCACAGTAGTACAAATACACAGCACAAGCTTGTTTTGCATCAGTAGGAGTTCTGCTTGTATGCACAA
>NW_013968529.1:0-356 GCF_001266775.1 Austrofundulus limnaeus | reverse complement strand
TTCTCCCTCTGTTCTGACGAATCAGCAGCACAAAGCACACATACTTCACTCAGCCTCTTGTCCAGTTATCTTACACCTACAGGATCAAACAGCAACAGCAAAAATCAATGATATGTCCAGAACAAACCAAACAGCTGCCCACGGCTGCTTAGGTTTTCATCTGTCATCTCCCAACATTTCTCCTCTCTGCATGGATGAAACTGGAACAGAGTGGGCAAGACATCAATTAAAATAAAACGTCTGGATCAATATAATCAATACATACTGTTGTGTGATTTATGTGTCCTAAATAAAATGTCCACTCATCCGCATTTGAGTTTAGCCTGAAGACTGAAGAGAAAAGGTCAGTTTTGTGT
>NW_013968528.1:0-356 GCF_001266775.1 Austrofundulus limnaeus | reverse complement strand
AGTTTTTTTTAACCAAGTGGTTGAAGCAAAATGCGGAGTCCGAGCGCTTTCAGCACAGACAAACACACCTGCGAACTTCAGACAAATCGCACATTATCGTCGTAGTGGAAGTGGGGTAAAATGTTCTGCCGGCAGCTGGTGCCAAAAGAGGCGGCCGAGTCGACGATGAGAACACCGGTGACGTCATTTTTGTCGTGAAGCTGCGACATTACGTGCCAACTTCTGCATTTCAGAGGGAGTGTGAATTTGGTTTAAGACAAAACAGAAAGTGGCCTAGTCATCATGATTTCCATGCCATTGGAATTTATGTGCCTTTCCGTCAAGGACTGTAAGGTGGCTGCAGGCACAAAAGTATC
>NW_013968527.1:0-356 GCF_001266775.1 Austrofundulus limnaeus | reverse complement strand
AAATTTGAGGGATGTTGTGTTTTTATTAGTAGCATGAAAAGTGCTTCGTCTTTAAAGTGTGTATGAGTCAGGGTGTGTGGTGCTGTTTGAATATTCATTGTTTTTCCTTCCTCCCTTCACTTGCCTGGAAGTCGTTGCAAAACTAATGAGATACAGATGATGCAGAGACTTTAATGTCTCTGTATGTTCGTTCCCGTCAGTTATAAGTCATTCGTCCTGCGGCCCGCTCAGTCTGCCAGCAGGGAGGGGCTCCATGTTATGTAACTAACACACTTCTGATGCCCCCCCTCCCGCCTCATTGGCTGCCCACACTGTCCACTTCCTTTCGTGCTGCTTTCTCACTGGTTAGAAAAACT
>NW_013968526.1:0-356 GCF_001266775.1 Austrofundulus limnaeus | reverse complement strand
ATTAGTCCTTCATTCAATAATTACAATTGTGGATGGGATAGTTTCTTTCTACAACAGTTTTTGTAATCTCATGACTATGAAATGCAAATACTAATTCAACTGTGAGTCAGTATTTCAGGCACACTTCTAAACCTCTGAACAAATTTTAAATGAGTAATAATTCAGAAATGTTGAGTAATGGTTAATGGTGTTTTATCAAATAGGATTCCTGAGTGAAAAGGACATTGTAATGTAACTTAAAAATTTACAGATGGAAGTTACCAATGTCACACAGAAATAGTAATTTTAAAATGATTCCTATGCCAGCATGTTAGAATAAATCTGGTCAAAATGTGCTTTTTATTTTAACTTAATGA
>NW_013968525.1:0-356 GCF_001266775.1 Austrofundulus limnaeus | reverse complement strand
GTTCTGATCAGAACGCTGACCCGGGATCACGAAAACCTTTAAAACCGGTTTTGATTTCCTCGGCTTTGTGCTCGCGACCGAAGCTCGCACTATTATCTGTTGTAAAGTGAAGGAGGTGCAGTTTTCCAGGTCAGCTCTGATAAGAGTTCAGGACCGGAGACACGCCTGTCATGGAGACGGTTTGTTTTGTGCAGCTTTCTGTGAAAAGGATTCTTTTCTACGTTTAAAAGAAGCCGTTTGAGTCTCAGATCTTCTGTTCTGTGATCCTTCATGTTCTACGGAAGCCTGGAGGGAACAAGGCTTTCACCAGGTCCTCACAGCAACTAATATAAAAGAAGAAAGACTTTTTTGAAGCG
>NW_013968524.1:0-356 GCF_001266775.1 Austrofundulus limnaeus | reverse complement strand
GAGTCAGGAACCAATCAGAAACTCAGGAGCAGGAAACACCAATCCTCAACAAATAGTTTCATTCTGACCTGACTGATGAGCTGATGACTAGGCCATTTATCAGCAGCAGCTAGCTGTAGCACTTTTAGTCCAGGCTGGGAATATTGCAGTATCTGTCAGAACTGGTTTTACTGTATTTCTGACTTGTGTAGATGTGCAGTTTCACAGATTAGGATATGGCTGTCGGGCTCTAACAAACTGCAGAATTTTATTAGAGTTCACAGCACAAACAGAGCAATGTTGTATATGCTGTTAAGTGCCATGTAGTGGTCACCCTGGGTGCCTTTGAACTTGACCACGGAAGGCCTCCTTTAAAG
>NW_013968523.1:0-356 GCF_001266775.1 Austrofundulus limnaeus | reverse complement strand
GCACCAGGTATATACCAGGTACTCTGGGAAATTGTGAAATTTAAGTACGCTAATTCATCCAAAAAATGTAAAATATTTCTTACTGTTGGAAAACATGGGAGGAAAATGGTAAGCCTTTTCTTAAGTGTTGAACAGATGGAACAGAAAAGGTGCAGAGTAAATATGAAGAAAACAGGAAAGCTAAGTAAACCACAGTAAAAACATTACAATTTATTTTAATGCCCAAATATCCTGAATAATTTTACAAAAGTAAATGAATCAATAAATTAATGAATCAACAAGCAGAGAGCATAACCCCCTCAATGGTGGACCTAAAGTTACGCCCTTGTTCAAACCTCATTCCTGCTTGACATCTG
>NW_013968522.1:0-356 GCF_001266775.1 Austrofundulus limnaeus | reverse complement strand
GTATTAGAAAACTCATTTTTTGCCTAAAACCCTTGTTCTGTGTTTTATCATTATCAACTAACTAAAGGCAAATTCTACAAATTATTCAATGAACATGACACTTTCAGTAAAAGGTATCAGCATCTGTGATACCAGACCTGTAGTTAGAAAAAATATGTATATGTGTTTATTTTCATAAAAATGCTTTGACTCAAGGGATGAACCAGTGTTGAGTTGACACAACAGACAGTATACAAAATAACTAATATGAAATGGGCTTTTCAAGAATTTTATCAGCAGTCAATAACAAAGATCAGATTTGTTCTTCCTTTTATTGCCGAATCTACAAAAACTCAAAAAATAAGACAGATTTACTG
>NW_013968521.1:0-356 GCF_001266775.1 Austrofundulus limnaeus | reverse complement strand
AGAGAGAGAGAAAAAAGAGAGATTTTGTTCACACACAATGCTGTTATGCAGCAGCAACACACACTTTTGTACTCATTCTATGTCATTTTTGTGTCAGATTCTTTACTACTGGAGAAACTGCCAGGACAGCAAAGGCTCTTCTCACACATGAGCTTGTGAACATGGAGCAAGCACTGCTAAGGGCTTCAGCTGATAAAAAAGGGACAACACAGACAGAGCCAGCAGAAAAGGTTCCTTGCCTGGAAGCTGATCCTAGCACTGGTTGTCCTCCAAGCATACGGGGGAGGAGCAGCTTCAGCAGTCTGTATGACAAAATAAGAGCACGATGAACCTGCAGGAGGTACCCAGCCAGTGGT
>NW_013968520.1:0-356 GCF_001266775.1 Austrofundulus limnaeus | reverse complement strand
GTCCAATCCTGGTCCTCATGAACAACTGTCCTACATGTTTCAGATGTTTTCCTGCTCTGACACACCTGGTTTGAATGTAGGCCTGACTGACAGGTTTCTGCAGAACTTGAAGACCTGCTGACAAGCAGCTAAAACATACAGGATAGTAGCCCTCAAGGACCAAGACTGGACACTACTGATCTTTAGTTTTTAAGTGAAATAAGGTAAAGAGTTTCTGCTAGAATTTGGACAAACATTGTATCCTCTCATCTTATTATTGATAAGATTTTGTAGCTACTAATTCATGTTTACAGAAAACCAAACACTTTGATACCAGATCTTTCCTACTCCTTTATTTAGGGGAATGCACTTTTTAA
>NW_013968519.1:0-356 GCF_001266775.1 Austrofundulus limnaeus | reverse complement strand
GGTGGAGTAAACAAAGTAAAGCTTTTAATCTGTAAATGGAGAAGGGTAATGGTCATTTAAGCATTAAGATCTCCCCTCTGTCTGTCTGCTCTCCCTGCGTCTCCTTAATGCTTCTTAAACATTTATGAAGGCTGATAACAATGAGGGAGTGTAGCTACGCAGAGTAATCAAATCACTCCTGGTTATAGGCCTCTACTCGGAAAGGGAGGGAAGGGCGGAGCACAAGATGGGGGGCAGGGAATTAAAAGACAAAAAGAGAATCACAACAGCTGAACACATATAAAACAATATTAACTCCCAACATTGTCCTGTTGCAGAGTGGAAATCTGTGGAAGAACGATGCTGTCAGAATATTC
>NW_013968518.1:0-356 GCF_001266775.1 Austrofundulus limnaeus | reverse complement strand
ACTTTTTACTGTTACTTGAGTAGATTTTCATAAAAGTAAATTTACTTGTGCTTGAGTAAAAAATTCAACTGTAATTATCTTTTACTTAATGTATCTGCCACCAAGTGTGAACAAAAAGGTGTTACATCAGATAAATCATTACAGGTTCATAATCTGAAGAGATAAAATACATTTAGAACCATCTCAAACAGACTCACTGTAACAAAAAAGGTTAATGTGGATCTGCTTTGATCAGGAACCATTTTAAACAGCAGTCTATACACATGTAGATTAATCCAGGTTCACAATACAACATTTAAAGATCATTTTATTTGAATTGTTTAAATACAATGCAGCTGTTTCATCTGAAAAAGAAA
>NW_013968517.1:0-356 GCF_001266775.1 Austrofundulus limnaeus | reverse complement strand
ATTTTTGAGTGTACTAAGTGCTCCTTGTGTGTTTTATCTTCTAGTCCTTCCGAATCCAACATGGAATATGAACTTTTTGACGCCCTGAATTGTTAGTCTTCCACCTTCCACTTTTATTGGAGCTCAGTGCCAACATCGAGTCAAGACTGAAGCAAGACCTTTTCCAGATAACTCCAATTCCTCTGTTGCTTTCTTTTGTCTTCAACGTCTACATTTAAGCAGATACTGAGTCAAGACCAACTCCAAACTCACATATGACTCAAGTGTTTCTGAATCTGCAGTTTGATCTGCTTCTAACAATAAAAAGGCCAAAACATCGGACAGAGGTAGAGCCAGGAGATGGCAAAAGGTGGCCG
>NW_013968516.1:0-356 GCF_001266775.1 Austrofundulus limnaeus | reverse complement strand
CCCCCACCCCACCCCCCTCCTTTTTTTCTTCATCTTCTCCTCTATCTGGCGTGTTTGATCACTGCCGCCTGCACAGGGAGGAGCTGTATCTTCCACAACTCACTTGGCAGCCGCTCGAGATAAACATGTTGTGGTGGACAGACGCCTGGGTCCCGGTCCGGAGGAGCGGGATGGTGGCGGACAGACTGACGTGGGTGGGCCCCTGCCCTGGTCCCATCATCAGGAGCAGCAGCAGCAGCTACAAACACACATACACACATACACACTAGCCACTTGGCCAGCTGGTCCTGAGTCGAGCTCTCGCCTCAGTTCATCAGATGCCCTCTTTGGCTCCATCGTGCCTCACCGTGGTCCCC
>NW_013968515.1:0-356 GCF_001266775.1 Austrofundulus limnaeus | reverse complement strand
TGACATCCACTTGGCTAAACATGGTATTTAAAAGATAATTGATGGGAGCTACTTGCTCATCGTTAGCCAAATCTGTTCCATCAGCATTCGTTACTTTAATCCGTAAATAAAGAAGTGTACTATTCAAGTCTGTATAACGTTCAGAATCTCCAGGGATAAAAAATTCCACCGGGGACGTATCCGTTAAAGCAGCGATCGGTAATAATTCAGAATATGTTTTTTCCAATATAGACAATTGTGTCATTGGAGCTGTGAATAGGTCCAACTCAGATAATGCGCACTCTGCAGATTTTCTGTGTACCAGAGTCATGATTAATATTATTTTTCTCTCTCTCGCTTATTTAAAATATATCAGA
>NW_013968514.1:0-356 GCF_001266775.1 Austrofundulus limnaeus | reverse complement strand
GAGGAAAACCCTTCGCTTTGATGATGACTTTTATTTTGAAGGGACGTACACTCCAAGCGGAAGTCATTGTTTTTCACCACAAAGTTCAGGGAGTCCCAGCCTGGCAGCGTTTTGAGGGGGCTTTAAACAGGAAAAACACTCGGTTGGTTTCTATGGGGTATTTATAAATTGAGTGGAAAGGCTCGTGTTGTGATGAAAACTACGATGTCAAAACCAGACTGTAACCCCGCACGAGACATGACTGAAGCGGCGGTGAGTTGGTTTAATTTACGTCCTGTTTGGCGACAGATATGAATCTTCAAAAATAAATAAACAACTTGTCCGACAGACAGAGAACCGTGTCCAGAAGTTTTTTT
>NW_013968513.1:0-356 GCF_001266775.1 Austrofundulus limnaeus | reverse complement strand
ATTTCAAAAAACACAAAAAAAGACTGAAAGTCAGCCACGTGTAGAAATATTGAGCTAAAATTTGGCGTGGTAGTACCTGAGAGTCATACAATCACTACATGTTGCACCAGATCTTTGTCTAAAATGTTTGCTTTAACCTTTGACATCAACCATGTTTGTCTCATGAAACACAGGATCAATCTGAATGAAACTTTCACAAAATAATAACTGGATGCACATCTACAACTGGTTACATTTTGGGGTTTGACTCTATAGATGGTTGCCACAAGCTAATCAATGTTAGCCAGTACAAAAAATGGCGATAACTCAGGTAATTTTACATATGTTGAGCTAAAATGTGGTGTAGTAGTTGAGAG
>NW_013968512.1:0-356 GCF_001266775.1 Austrofundulus limnaeus | reverse complement strand
TGTCTAGACACACACAAAGGTAACTGATGCACTATAGAGGTCAAAGTCTTACAAGTGAGAGAACTAAAGTGCTTTGAAGCAGATTTTATAATGTCAAGAAATATAAAATTTAGTGAGAAAGCCTCAAACATATAGTATACATGTTACATATACATATTAGGATAAATTCCCAAAATACTAAAATGTATAGTGGTATATCATGATAAATTCCTAGAATATTGAAATGTGTATTTGGTATTGTGATAAATTCCCAGAATACTAAAATGCATATCTGTTATCACGATAAATTTCCAGAATATTGAAATGTGTATCTGATATCACAATAAATTCCCAGAATATTAAAATGTGTATCAGTA
>NW_013968511.1:0-356 GCF_001266775.1 Austrofundulus limnaeus | reverse complement strand
TTAGTCAACTTGTCAAAGATTTTAAAATGTATTTTGTTTGCTGATGACACAAGACTTTTTCTGGTAAAAATATGGAACGGATGTTGGAGGTGATACTGACTTGGTTTCAACTTAATAAATTATCGTTGAATTTAGATAAAACAAACTACATGATATTTGGTAACAGAAAGAAAATTATTGAGGTCCCATTGAGAATAGATGATGCTTCCGGCGCAGGTGTCTCTGGGGCTCTGCACTTGGGGTCCCTCTTGGGGTCTTTGGAGCTGGTCTCTCTTATATTGGCTTCGGGCTTTGCGGGTCGGGTCTGGGGTCCTCCACAGTCACTTTTAAACATTCCATTGGAGAGATCTTTTATA
>NW_013968510.1:0-356 GCF_001266775.1 Austrofundulus limnaeus | reverse complement strand
TAAATTCTTATATTAGCATAAGGCAACATGGTTAGCAGAAAAAAGTTGTAATAACTACAAAAAAGCATATTAAGCTTAAAAAAGCTAACATTAGCTAATAATGATAGAACATTAGCTACAATTGCAGCAAATAACTGAATATCGCAGAAAGCAATTGTAAAAAAACATAAATATCTCAAATTAGCAGAAAGCGGAAAACGTAGAAAATAGCAGAAAGAAGCAGAATGATAGCTGAAATAGCAGAAAAATAACTAAAATTAGCGAAAGTAGCTAAAATTGGCACAAGTAAGTTAAAAAGAGCAGAACCAGAACAAAATGTGTAAGTCCTGATGCATCTCAGTAATCCAGGTAAAAAA
>NW_013968509.1:0-356 GCF_001266775.1 Austrofundulus limnaeus | reverse complement strand
CTCAACTAATATTCCTAAAGGAGATTTTAACTTTTACCAAAGTCATTTTAAGGTAAGATACTTGTACTTTTACACAAGTATCGCTTTGTGGTACTTTATACAACTCTGCTGGTGGTGGGACACAGCCTGGTGAGGGCCCACTGTTCCTTATGGGGACTAAAACCCGGTCCCCATTGGGAGACAAGGCTGTGGCTTTAGGTCTACAATTGGAGGGGTGGGGGGGTTGTGCTCTAAATCCCTGCATGTAATTTTCAGCAATTATGCTTAAACGTACATATATGACATGGCAAATGTTGAAATCATGTCAAAGTTACATAAAGACAACAAGAGAGTTGCAGCTGTGTACTGTCTAATTT
>NW_013968508.1:0-356 GCF_001266775.1 Austrofundulus limnaeus | reverse complement strand
AGCCTCGTCTGACATAATCACGCGTTGCGTAGCCTTGTGTGACGTAATCACATGTTGCGTAGTGCGTAGCCTCGTCTGACGTAATCACGCGTTGAGTAACCTCGTCTGACGTAATCACACCTTGCGTAGCCTCGTCTGACATAATCACGTTTTGCGTAGCCTCGTCTGACGTAATCACGCGTTGCGTAGTCTCGTCTGACGTAATCATGCGTTGCGCAGCCTTTTGTGACGTAATCACACGTTGCGTAGCCTCGTCTGACGTAATCACATATTGCGCGGCCTCGTCTGACATAATCACGCGTTGCGTAGCCTTGTGTGACGTAATCACACGTTGCGTAGCCTCGTCTGACGTAATA
>NW_013968507.1:0-356 GCF_001266775.1 Austrofundulus limnaeus | reverse complement strand
AATTTCATTGAACTGTTCTTCATAACAAATGTGTTGACTCTGAATGTTAATCAGTTGTAAAATGCATCTAATTATTACTTTCTACAAGTTTTAATAAAATCCATCCAGTAGTTCACGAGATATTTCTGGTAATACAAATACACATGCAAGGACAAGGGTGAAAACATTTTTTTTATCATTTATTAGTAACATTTTAACTTTTTTCTGTCGCCTAAAACAGCAAAGATCTTACAGCAACTGTAAAATATTCCTTTGATCTTACAATTTAAATTGTAATTCAGTAGCCATATTAAAACTTCACATTCACTGTGCAAAAATACAGCGGGTAAAATAAGTATTGAACACATTACCATTTT
>NW_013968506.1:0-356 GCF_001266775.1 Austrofundulus limnaeus | reverse complement strand
ACAAAGAGAAGTCCAGAGTCACCTGGTGGCCAGCTCAGCCACACCGTTCCTCTGGCGGTACATGAAGAGGCTCATCCTGTCGGCCCTCAGCATGAAGCTGAGGTGCTTCATCAGCCTGAACACTGATCTCTCCATCTGCAGGTTGTCCTGGATGTCTCGCACCAAGTCAAAGAGGACCTCGCTCTCCTCCACCGCGGTCAGCTCGTGGAACGTGCTGACGTCGAGCGCCGGCTTGCGGTTGGAGTCCAGCAGGTCCGAGATGACTTTGGGACGGAAGTTCATGTCGTAGTACTGCTTGGCGAACTTTGGGTTGGCGTCCAGGAACTGCTCTGCTGCGGCGGCGTCCACCATGGCTG
>NW_013968505.1:0-356 GCF_001266775.1 Austrofundulus limnaeus | reverse complement strand
GGACCAGGACTGGATCTGGTTTCACTTCACATTCATGTAATATGGTTCATTTTTTGGTTTTCAACAAGAACATTTTTATTAAAAATAAAAAAGTAACAGCCCAGGCTTTTGAAATGATTTTTGCATCATAAAGATGTATTATTCCTCATGAAGTTCAACAGGCCCCTAGAGGGCCCCCGGGCCACAGTTTGAGAACCTGTTGGAGCTGCATACACACTTCAGGGTGAATAAATTCTCCATGGAGACCTGTTGACCAATGGAGACGCAGGAAGCTGTTTACATGAAGGGTGTAGGTTTCTATGGTTGCAGACCAAGCCTCCTTGCACCAGGTATTAAACTGACCCACACACACACAC
>NW_013968504.1:0-356 GCF_001266775.1 Austrofundulus limnaeus | reverse complement strand
CTTTTCCCGTTAAATCAATAAATCAAATCAAATCAAATCAATCAGTCAAATCAACAGTAACATGTTCCCAGAGGCCAGTAAATAATCTGTTAGCTGCTGAGAGACCTCCAGTCTTCTTGTCTGTGAGCTTACTGGCCTCGGCAGGACGGGGCCACTGGGATTCCTCCTCTTCCAGTTAGCAATTGAAACTATTGTAGACGAGTAATGAAACGATTTCAGCCAGCAGAGTCTGCCCCGCGGTGCCAATCTCACTGTCTGCTCCAACCCGGGTGGGAAAAGGGCAGCATACAGTTAGAGGGAAATTAGATTTTTTTTTCCCATTTCCTTCTTTGTGCATTAATAGTCTGTTTGTCGGG
>NW_013968503.1:0-356 GCF_001266775.1 Austrofundulus limnaeus | reverse complement strand
TATTTACGCAGCCTGCCATGTGTTGTTTTGTTCTGTGTGCTTTTCAATTGTTTTGACAATTTTTAATTGAATTTGAAATGTTTTTCACTGATTAAAGCTCAGGTTTTTACTTATTTACAGTCAGTCATAGGGCGGCACAGTCTGACGCCCTGCATTACTATCACGTTAATATATACTCCCCCTGCTGGCAGTAATTGGTATTACCAACTACTCTGAATAGAGTCTCATTGGGGCAGTAAAATGCTGGGTTTAGCGCATTGATACCAACAGTAAACCTAACATGAGCTCATAAAATGCAGAAATATCACCCAGCAAAACTTGTGTCCAACGGAGGAGGAGATGTGTGTGTGTGTGTG
>NW_013968502.1:0-356 GCF_001266775.1 Austrofundulus limnaeus | reverse complement strand
GCAGAGGTCGGCCCAGAGAGGAGGGTCAGTGGTTCCAGAAACAGCTGTGATAAATTACTCCTGGAACAGATCCAGCAATGAAACTCAATGAGGTCACAGAGATGATTTTTTTTTCAGGTATGGATCAGGTAAGTCTTGAGCAAAAACTCAAGGTTACTCAAGAAGGTCAGAGTATTAATTTAGCAGGCTGCCACTACTGTTTACCAGAGACAACAAAATGTTCCAGCAATGAATGGTTATCTCACAGGAGCTTAAATGCCAAGAGCCTCATTAGAGCTGGATCAGGAACAGGTGTAGTAGTGAAGGCTCCGCCAACACCACTCTGTAAACTGTAGAATGATGCACAGCAGCCAAAA
>NW_013968501.1:0-356 GCF_001266775.1 Austrofundulus limnaeus | reverse complement strand
CTGTTAATCATGTTGATGGTGAACTCTCCTTTGAGTGATATAGTTCAATGGTTTCTTCCGATCAGCGAACTGTGCATCAGAACTAGGAATCAAAATAAAAAAATTCGAACGATCCCAGTAGAATCAAAACGTTGGTCCCAGTTCCACTCGATTCTCCATGCCCAGCTCTAATCACATCAGATTCTGTGTACCAATATTTTTATGGTTTCAATAGATGACAGACACAGCCGACTGATTTTACAAACCACAAAAACAGCTGTACATCACTGTTTTATAGAAACGGAGCTAAACGGAGCGACAGACGTTCTTTCACAGAATAATCCTCTTTTTGTGTTCACTGAACGTGCCTGATACAC
>NW_013968500.1:0-356 GCF_001266775.1 Austrofundulus limnaeus | reverse complement strand
GGAGGAGGTTCTGATGAAGAGGAGGAGGTTCTGATGAAGAGGAGGAGGGACTGATGAAGAGGAGGGACTGATGAAGAGGAGGAGGAACTGATGAAGAGGAGGAGGAACTGATGAAGAGAGGAGAGGAGGAACTGATGAAGAGAGGAGAGGAGGAACTGATGAAGAGGAGGAGGGACTGATGAAGAGGAGGAGGGACTGATGAAGAGGAGGGACTGATGAAGAGGAGGAACTGATGAAGAGAGGAGGTTCTGATGAAGAGGAGGAGGGACTGATGAAGAGGAGGAGGGACTGATGAAGAGGAGGGACTGATGAAGAGGAGGAGGGACTGATGAAGAGGAGGAGGAACTGATGAAGAG
>NW_013968499.1:0-356 GCF_001266775.1 Austrofundulus limnaeus | reverse complement strand
AAGATACAGATACTAAGACTTATTCTCAAGTAATATTCTTGGAAAATACAAACTTTTAACAATATTATTTTATGGTACTTTTACTTACTTTGAGTTACTTTATACAACACTGACTTAGATCTTTGGGCATGACTTAAATAAATCCCTCAGATTTGTTATAAACCTGCTGTTTAGACTTTCAGTTTTATTCCTGACTTGTTACTATTTGAAGTATTTGAAGTAAGGGTGAAACTAACTAAATTTTGAACTGAAAACATCCTTATTGAATCTTTTAAACTGAGGTTGTTGTTTTTTTTATTGGCAGGTGAAAATAAATTAATCACAGTCAGTTGTTCCTGAATAAGTCGCTCTGGGGT
>NW_013968498.1:0-356 GCF_001266775.1 Austrofundulus limnaeus | reverse complement strand
GGGGCTTTCCATGTCGGCCATCATTATTTCAGCACAAATAAACTTAAAACGTCTTCATCTTGTGTTGAAAATGAGACGTCTGAGACAGGAACGAGTGCTAGTTTTCACCTGTTGTTTGCCGCTCTTATCTGTATATTGAGGTAATTGTGTCTTTATGTAAGACAGATAAGAGCGACGTAAGCCAGACAAACCGAGAGTTGGAACCACATCACATCCGAGCTTCAGTTACAGGAGCACTCTTCCTCCTCGCCTTGTCTCAGATCCCTGCTGGAGCTGTGGTTTCCTGCAGAGTGTCTGCAGGAGCTGATAGCATCTTTTTCACTGCTGGACTTCCTGCGTGACACACACACACACAC
>NW_013968497.1:0-356 GCF_001266775.1 Austrofundulus limnaeus | reverse complement strand
ACCTCAAATAGTATTTGTATATTAAGATTTCCTTATTGGAAAGAAACAAAAACATTGTTAACTCACAGGGAAAATTTTAAATTTTAGGGCGTTTTTCCTAAAAATCAGTTTTTTTGTTGCTACTGCTCAAAAACATGCATCAGAATGTTTTTGGGTTTATATTTCAGAGCTCATTCAAATGATAAGGCATTAATTCATTATATTTTGACAATTTTTGCACACATTTAAATCAAAACCAAACAAAACGGAATAATATGGAAGATACATTAAAAATGCCAAATCAATATGTATATTTAAGAGAATGATAAAAGTTAATTTGCTGTAGAAATATGTAAATGTATGAATTATTCCAGGAG
>NW_013968496.1:0-356 GCF_001266775.1 Austrofundulus limnaeus | reverse complement strand
AAGGAGAATTAATTAGTTATTTCTAACTTTATATCTTATACAATGTGGGTTTAACCAGAAGAGCTAGGCGTCATCCACTCAGTTTCAGCCAGACAGGAACGCTAGTAACAAGCTAGCTTTTTCCTTAATGACGACAGGTAACCCATCAACATTTCAGGCAGTATGAAGGTCGAAGAGTGGCCAAGGAACCCCCAGGTTCTTCCTCGCTACAGACCTCCCAGGCATTACTCCTCAGTGCCAGTCTGAAGCTCCGCATCAAGCCATAAAAGAGAGGCAAGGCCCAACTGGATCCCGTTTCCCAATTAAAAGCACTTCCCTGAGGAAATCAAAACAAGATACTTGTGGAGCTTTTGAGC
>NW_013968495.1:0-356 GCF_001266775.1 Austrofundulus limnaeus | reverse complement strand
CATAGATGGTCTGAAAGGCCTAGGTGAGGGAGGGGGACCACCCTATAGGCTTTCTTAAAGTTGCTGTAAACTTGATCCAGTGTATTTATTTCCCTAGTGGCACAATATACATTTGGAAAAAAAAGGGTAATACAGATTTTAAATTTGCATGATTAAAGTCACCAGCTATCACATGAACCAAATCAGGATGTTTGTTCTGCTGTTTACTAATAATTGAATACAGATGAGCTAAGGCTAAACTAACATTAGGATCAAGAGCAGTGTAAACAGCTGTTAGGATAATCACAGTTTTCTCCATCGGCAAGTAAAATGGTCTACATCAGTGGTTCCCAATCTTTTTAGACTTGTACACCCCC
>NW_013968494.1:0-356 GCF_001266775.1 Austrofundulus limnaeus | reverse complement strand
AGGCGAAGAGAGGACTTGAATAGAACACCTGACCCGGGACCAGGTGTGGATGAACCAGTGTGGGGGTGTCTTGAGTCCTGCATGTAGTGGACTCTTTATACATTGGGTCCCAAACATGTCAACACAGAAATGTGAAAAGTATCAGGTAGAAGTCAGAAATCAAACCAACAACGTTGTAAACAGTGAATTATTCAGAACTGACTCCAGGATTAGCAGGAGATTGACTCTTCCGGCTCTCTTCATGCCTTTTCTTCCCAGAAAGCAAAATATGAGTGAATCAGCATTGAAATATAGTCACGCGGGATATTGAATCCTTGTTAAATTTATAAACAAAGTGGTTGGTGTGAGGTACTTGG
>NW_013968493.1:0-356 GCF_001266775.1 Austrofundulus limnaeus | reverse complement strand
CTGTTGAAAGTGACAAATTAAACACATCTGTAATAGTAGGACCAATAGTATTAAAACGTTTTTCAAATAGTGCAGTGGGAAAAGTGTCAGCAGAACATGAGGATAGCTTCATTTTCTCCACCAGAGCAGAGAGATGTGGGAATGACTCTGGTTTAAAGGAAGAGCCTGTATGAAGAAACGGCTCACAAGGAGGATTGAAGAGGTTGATGGAGACATGTTTGCTCTGACATCACTGGCCTTATCAATGAACAGTTAGACTAAATGATTACAATGTGTTTTAGTTGATGCATGAGCTTGATGATCTGAAGGGTTAACAGTGGAATAAATGGTGTCAAACAGCCTCTGAGGATTTCGGT
>NW_013968492.1:0-356 GCF_001266775.1 Austrofundulus limnaeus | reverse complement strand
GTGCTGCGGCGGAGGTGGTGGATTGGCGTGCGTGGGTTTGTCTTCCTGGTGTTGGCATCAGTGGAGTGCGGCATATCCTGGGGATCACTGGGAGCGAGTCAACAGGATGACGACCTCACGGGAACATTGGGTGGATCATGTCTTTCAATGGGGCCTGAGGTGCATGCTGAACTGGAAAAAACCCAATGTCCAGGGACTACTTCAAAAACATGCGCTTCATGCGTCCCCTTCAGGTCCTGGCTGCCTGACCAATATGGATTACAGTTCTTTCAGGACTCAGACTTTTGCCTTGAGCGAGCTGGACTCGTCTCCAAGCGGTTCTGCTGAGGGTCACGGGCCGGCTGTGGTTCCTGGAC
>NW_013968491.1:0-356 GCF_001266775.1 Austrofundulus limnaeus | reverse complement strand
GAATTTGAGTTTATATTTGGTTTTTAATCAAAGTCTGCAGTGTAAGCGCTTTTTACACTTCGGCTGCCTCATGAGTTCACATTTGATTGTTGAAGACAGGAAGCACAATGTCAGTCAGACATGGCAGCACAAGAGAAGTGGAAATTTAATTTTTTCAAATCCTGCTTCATTATTTTCTTACCACGATCCGAGTCATGCTCCAGTCTGAGTGTGAAGACACTTCACAGCGTTCAGAGGTGACTGTTTCACCTTAACGTGAAGATCCCAGATCATTTTTTACAGAAAATCACAGAATGTCAGTGAAAACTGCCTGAAGGGGCTGCAGACTTTTAACTCTCTGATGTGAAGAGATGAGA
>NW_013968490.1:0-356 GCF_001266775.1 Austrofundulus limnaeus | reverse complement strand
GGGCTCGCTTTAATACTACCAACCTTGTCACTTGGAAAGAAATAAAAGTTATCGGATTGGTATCGGAAAGATTAATCATGAAAAAAAATCGGATTGTATCAAGAGCCAAAAAATCTGGATCGGGACATCCCTAATGATAGATATGATACAGTATCTAGGGATAGATATAAAATCTTCATGAGCAGACGCCTCCTAAGTGGGCCTATTGCTCTCCCCAAAAAAGACGATCTTCATTCAAATCTTCTCGTCCTTCGGAGGAAGGAAACAAGATTAGAAACACTCAGTGTTCTGAGCTTCTCAGGATTCATAAAGGGGTCCCAAAGAATCCTTTTTCTTTGATACTCAGAGCCACACAG
>NW_013968489.1:0-356 GCF_001266775.1 Austrofundulus limnaeus | reverse complement strand
TTGCAAACCACTGTATGTTTCCATTTTCCTGGTTTTAACATGGAGCTGTCTGCGAACAACACGACTCCATATGTTTGCAGTTGACACTACCGTGGTAGAACCTACTTTAAAAGCTATTACAGTAACACCACTCATTCATTCTGCTAACAAATGAACCCTGAACTTGGTGAAAATTAAGAAACGTCTTGCCTTGGGCTTGAAAACCTGCGTAACTGACATTCACTGAACTGGTGCATTCAGTACTTAAAATATGACCGGCCGTCTGACAAATGAACAATAAATCAGTCATTTATACTGAAGGCCACCCATTTTCCAGTATATCCACATGTTTAAAACTGAAGCATCGGGGACATCAG
>NW_013968488.1:0-356 GCF_001266775.1 Austrofundulus limnaeus | reverse complement strand
ATTGCCCCTGTGAAACCGTAGCTTTTCTGCTGCGTTTTGGCTTTTTGTGTATACAACACCTACACTCATTTTCTCAGACACAGAAGCTTTTAGAAACTGGTCTGAGACTGGACGTTTTTGGAAACGCCCAGCAGAGGTGTGAAATTGCGTGTATGCACTACAGATAGCTGCAAGTAGATGAACAGTAACGATGGTGGATGGCAGAGAGCTGTTTGTGCTACTCACACTTTTCAGCAAGTAGAAGCAACCAAACATCCTCCCCGGTCCAAACTAAGGTTCATCTGGTCAAACAAAACGTCTTCTGAAAGAGCCTAGAATGTTTACATCCCAGTTTTCACTGCAGCTTTGTTGAAATT
>NW_013968487.1:0-356 GCF_001266775.1 Austrofundulus limnaeus | reverse complement strand
CGATTACATGATAAAATTTGTATAGCTGACAACAAAACAAAATTGAGTTTGTTTCTATTCACAGTCCGTCTCTGAGTCCCTGACAGAATGAGCCGATGAACACTTTTAATTCGTTTCCTCTCTTAAATCTCGACTTTCCCAATAAGATTTATAAACAAGTGTTTCCTGAAAACCCAACCTACGGCTCTGTATCTGATTATTATTTTTACATTTCTAATTTGTTCTACCATCTGAAATCCTCATTGTGATTTCATACATGATGCGAGCTGTAATATGGTAGGAGGCGGTTTGGAACAAAGACAGGAAAAGTCCAAGGTCACCAGTTCTCCCTGCTCTTTCCTCTCTGCTGCACTGAA
>NW_013968486.1:0-356 GCF_001266775.1 Austrofundulus limnaeus | reverse complement strand
TAAACGTCTGTAAACGTCTGTAAACGTCTGTAAACGTCCGTAAACGTCCGTAAACGTCCGTAAACGTCCGTAAACGTTTGTAAACGTCTGTAAACGTCTGTAAACGTCTGTAAACGTCGGTAAACGTCGGTAAACGTCTGTAAACGTCTGTAAACGTCTGTAAACGTCTGTAAACGTCTGTAAACGTCTGTAAACGTCTGTAAACATCTGTAAACGTCTGTAAACGTCTGTAAACATCTGTAAACGTCTGTAAACGTCTGTAAACATCTGTAAACATCTGTAAACGTCTGTAAACGTCTGTAAACGTCTGTAAACGTCTGTCAACGTCTGTAAACGTCTGTATCTGTAAACGTCTG
>NW_013968485.1:0-356 GCF_001266775.1 Austrofundulus limnaeus | reverse complement strand
GAGAAGGGAATTTTGGAATTTTTATATATAATGTACAAGTGAATGCCCTAAAACATTATCATTAGTAAATCTATACAGTGCTGTAAAATATTTTAGTTGACTTTAGGTTGATTTTTATTGATTTAGTTGATTTTAGGTTACTTTTTTAAGTTAAAGGGGACATATCATGCAAAATCCACTTTAGCTCTTAAATGCATTTTTTGTGTAGTTAGAGTCACTAGAAGTGCAGAAAATTAGAATTTGGTGTCTCCCAGTGCTGTGTAGATATCGTTATATTCTGTTTGGCTCATTTCCTCTGACTCTGGGTCAGACTCCAACATGTAAGGCTGGATAGACAAGTCTGACATTTTTGACTT
>NW_013968484.1:0-356 GCF_001266775.1 Austrofundulus limnaeus | reverse complement strand
GGACCACCTCTAGCAAACTGCTGTCATTCTTTGCTATATCTAGGCTGAGTGTTGAGAGTGTTGGTGCTTTGTGGGCCAGATTTTGCTATTTGGGATTAATCTAGGAAATAACACAATACTTTCAACAGTGAAATTAGCTTCCGCTCACTCAAACATTTCATTAAAACGATTGCACGATGGCCCATAAATGAAGAAGCCAAGCAAGCGTCCACACCCTTATTAATGAGTTTCTATAGGAAGGACAGTTTCCTCTGTGCCATCTCAGTTTTAAAGAAATGTCTGTTTCACAATTTGGATCACAAGTTCCAACATCCAGCATAGTTTTCCTCTGAGATACTGAATAAAAAAAACTGGCT
>NW_013968483.1:0-356 GCF_001266775.1 Austrofundulus limnaeus | reverse complement strand
CTGATGCTCAAAGCAATTATCAAAGCAGCTTTCCATGTAATCTAACCACACAGCATCACTTAAAACCTAAATGACAGTGTATGTCATGTTCCGTGGAAACGTGATAGACCTGAACAGAATGGCATGATGATTTAATATGTTACCAAGCGAGTCATCACTCACACAGCACCCCCCACTTTATCCAAGATTCAAAATGGCTTCTGCGTGAGGGAGACTGGAGCAGTGGATTATTCGTGAGTAATATTCTTTTGCCATGGTAAATATATTGTGCCACGCAGCAGAGGGTGGAAGAAAAATTCTCTCTCAAGCTTTTTTTAATGAAGTCCCAAATGTCAACCCCATACTTCTTTCAAGAG
>NW_013968482.1:0-356 GCF_001266775.1 Austrofundulus limnaeus | reverse complement strand
TGTCATGATTCACCATATCAAAGGCTTTTTTCAAATCTAGGAACATTGCACCAACCACCTTGCCATCATCTAAGGATTTTTTAATATTATCTGTAAGGTAAGAAGTAGCCAATTCTGTTGAATAACCAGAATGAAACCCAAACTAGACTGGATAAAGAAGCTGATTTTTTTCCAAGTAACTAGTAAGCTGCTCAGTTATTTCTTTTTCAATCATTTTGGATACTATTGGTAAGATTGTTATTGGTCTATAGTTACTGACTTGCTTTGAATCTCCAGATTTCAGAATTGGAAATATGAGTCCTTTTTTGAAGGTGTGAGGAAATTGCCCTTCTGCAAATAATGATATGTTTATTAGG
>NW_013968481.1:0-356 GCF_001266775.1 Austrofundulus limnaeus | reverse complement strand
GATTTAGGAAACCCACAAATCAAACCTTATTAATATTAATGTGTTTTATAAAGTCAGCGACCTTAAAGAAAAGGTTTCACCTTTTCATTCAGTTTGGCAGAAACGACTAAAGTCATGCATAAATGAGGAGTAATGTGACGTTCTCTATCCGCAAACTGATGAAATAAATTCCTATTTGATCCAGCTTGACCTAAAACAGACGACAGTTTCCGTTTTAGAGCCTAGCTACCCGTAACTTAGCTAACCGCCATCAACGTGTGCACCTTTTTATTTTCACAAACTAACTGTGTGATCCTTTACTTATGAGCTACTGTTCTGGAGTTTATCTGACTCATTCACAGGTAACTGGTTCATAC
>NW_013968480.1:0-356 GCF_001266775.1 Austrofundulus limnaeus | reverse complement strand
GAGATGGTGGGAGCAATGGTGAGAGGTCCAATGAAGCGCATGAAGAGACCAATCAGACCCGAGAAACCAACAAACACTTGGAAGAGAGAGCCCACAATAATGGAGCCCTGCAGCTAAGAACAGAAACATTGACATCAGATTTTGGCATCACATTTTACTAATATTTTACTATTACTTTTGTTTTTCTTTTGCTGTCTTCCCACCCCACCCCCCTTCTACAGGGGTCTCAACGAATTTCTGAAAAATGAAAAATGTCAGTTTGTTTTGTAATAACTATTTCTGCCACTAGAGGGCGTTAAGTGAACCACTGCCTCATTCTGACGTCATATTCTGAAAAGTTATATATAATATACTGC
>NW_013968479.1:0-356 GCF_001266775.1 Austrofundulus limnaeus | reverse complement strand
GTTTTACAAATATTGTGCTAAAATACATCATGGTAGTTACTGAAAATAATCCCCAAACAAACCTTTGGGCGCTAATTAACTTTACATTAACTACTAACTACGTTAAAAAAAATACGGCATGGCTTTGCTGGGGGCGGGGCTAAATGTGTCCCTTATGATGTCACCACACAGTATTTATTTCTCCAACTTTTACCGAAAGATTTATTCTTGTTTCTGTTATATCATGTGACCTGATGGATTAAAGAGGGTTTAATGAAATAAATGTTTTTATTTTTTTACTGATTTTCAACTGCTGATGTCCTCAGTAAACTGTAGGACAGTGTTTCCCGAAGTTGGGGTCGGGACCCAAAGTGGGG
>NW_013968478.1:0-356 GCF_001266775.1 Austrofundulus limnaeus | reverse complement strand
TGTGTAAATAAAGTGACTTTCCTCATTTTTCATGTATTTGACAGTTTTATCGCTAAAAGATGAAGGCAGAGTGATGTTTTCACCTACGTCTGTGTCTATACGTTCTTGTCTGTTAGCAAAATATCTACTAAACAGATTTGATTAAAAATGATTAGATAATAATCATAAATTCACATCTAAAACTGATTAAATTTTGGAGTCAACCCTTTTCAAGATGGCCGCCACTGATGGACATTAGCCAACACAACAATGGCTCTACGCTGGTGGAGCTCACGGAGCTAACGTTGGAAATAAGAACTTGTTCTTAGTGTTTTTTCTGGTGAAATAAAAGGTTTAAAGTTTGGTGTGGTTGTAGC
>NW_013968477.1:0-357 GCF_001266775.1 Austrofundulus limnaeus | reverse complement strand
AACACAGCAGATTTGTGTGTAAATTGCAGCAAGAGCTGGGTGGCCCTTAAAATCTCACTGGTTGCCACGGTTACACACATTTTTCTTGCTGTTTTCACATTAGCTAGCATGTTCTCAGTACAATACAACTGTTTATTACAGTGTGACAAAATGTTATTTGAATGCCATATACTGGTCATTTACTCCACATCCTCGCTGGTTCATTACATGGCTTGTCCTACTGTTTGGTTGTCCTTGAGTTCCTTGTGCCTCCTTGTGTTTCAGTTTTTGTTTGCTGCCCTGTCAGCTTTTGATTTATTTTTGTAAAATAAACCTTTCTGTTTTAAAACTTAACTCTCCGTCCGGATCTGGGTTCAT
>NW_013968476.1:0-357 GCF_001266775.1 Austrofundulus limnaeus | reverse complement strand
ACTTAAGGATCAGTTGGCCCCTTTGGATTTACCCGCAGATTTGGACTCTCTTATTGCTTTGGCAATAAAGATTGATAAGAGACTATGTGAGTGTCAAAAAGAGAAGTTTTCTTCCAACAGTTTCACACCAGATCAATGGAGACACAATTCTGCCAATAACCCAACCTCCTGGCATACTCGGGCTCAGGAACCAGTGGACAACACCTCTTCAACACCATCTGTGCCCTCTGAGGAGCACATGGAGCTTGGCAGGGCCCGCCTTTCATCTGAGGAGCGTCAACGTCGCCTGAGGGAGGGCCTTTGTCTATACTGTGGGCAGTCAGGCCACCTAATTTTCAACTGTCCAAACAATAAGAG
>NW_013968475.1:0-357 GCF_001266775.1 Austrofundulus limnaeus | reverse complement strand
AAATTAATATGGCTATCATGCTTGCAAACAAATATAGCTATACACTGAAGTTTACCTCGTCATTTGGCTGATAAGAGTTTTATTTTCCTCAGTTTAAAAGCTGACCCTTTAACCTAGTTGGATAGTAAGAGGCACCAGTACTTTTGCTCCTCAAAACGGAAGTGCACCAGGTCTAGTGTAGCCAACTTAGTGACTTTGTTGCCAGATTTAGCAACAAATCTAGAGACTTTTCCAGTGTTCTTGGAGACTTTTGGCAATTTTGTTGAGAGCACTTTCTGAGCACTTTCCTCAGAGAGTGGTGCAGTGAGCCCCTCCTCCTTTCCAAAGCACTGAAGGCTGTCTGACTCACTGAAGCCT
>NW_013968474.1:0-357 GCF_001266775.1 Austrofundulus limnaeus | reverse complement strand
TCAATTAAGTCGTAACACGTACATTTAAAGGACAGCTTGGTACTAATTCATTAAAATGTCATTTTTCTCATTTGAGTTGCTAATTTTTTGCAGATCTGAGTTGGACACAAAACGCTGTGACTAAAACTGACCCAGATTTATCTGTTAAAATGCATGCAGATCATTTGTCCAGCATGCTGACATAAGCCTGAATCTGGTGTTCAGCATGTACTAATACTGTGTTGCTGTCATTTGTTGATGCATAATTGTGCACTCAGCATATCCTGAAGTGTGAATCTTTAAAAAAAATAAATACCAGGCAGTGCAACGTCTTTACTCTGAGTGCATTTTCATTAGGAGATCTTAACGTTCTTGTTC
>NW_013968473.1:0-357 GCF_001266775.1 Austrofundulus limnaeus | reverse complement strand
GGCCGTAAAGCTTCCCGAAAAGGCCTTAATAAAGGCCCATGGACCACCAGTTGGTAATTATAGTTATAGTTTGCTTTGTGGCTCTGGACACATTTTATTAGTGCATCAAGTAGCATAAATGACTCTTTTGATCGTAAAGGTTGCAGACCCCTGCTTTAGGAGTAGTTTTACTGCATCCTACTTTTGACTTTTACTTGATTAATATTACTATGAAGAATACTGTTGAGTAAAATTTGTGAATAAAGGCTGCTTTACTAAATGAACAAACATGTTTTAACCAAATCTGCAGCTGATACAGACACACATCTACAATTTGTTCAAATGAGATTTTTTGTTTGAATACAAGCTTTGTTGATC
>NW_013968472.1:0-357 GCF_001266775.1 Austrofundulus limnaeus | reverse complement strand
ATCTGAAAAAAATAAAGCGATTAAAATATGAGGATTTGGAAAACACATTGAGGAAATTAGAATTAAGACAACAAATGACTAACAATGGAGAATTAACAGAACAAATAATGAAAACTAAAAACAATATAAATGATATGATCCTTCAGGAACTTGAGGAAAAATTGCGCTTCTCTAAACAAACATTTTACGAATCAGGTCCAAAAGCCACAAAAATCTTAGCTAGACAACTTCGTAAACACCAACTGAAGCATTCGATTATTAAAATTAGAGAAACCTCATCTGGTAATTTAACCTATGATACAGATAAAATACATAAGACCTTTGAAGATTACTTTAAAACATTATACTCTGACCCAG
>NW_013968471.1:0-357 GCF_001266775.1 Austrofundulus limnaeus | reverse complement strand
GTGCTCGGAGGGCGGGGAGGGGGCTCTACACACACTTCCTGCTGCAAACCTCAACCCAACAAGCTACATAAAACATCGAAATGAGTTTTGGTTCCGGTGTGAAAAGAAAAAGCCAGTAATCTGTCCTCTCCTTGTAAAGATCAGGGTTTCACCCCCTCTTTTTCTAAGCACTGCTTGGCGGTGAGTGGCGGTGGTGGGACTAGCAGCCTGGTGGCCCACTTCATGGCTGGCTGATCAGAATCACAACGAGGTGGGGCGACTGCTTCAGGGTCACTGGTCAGCAGTCTCTGCCGACCCAAGCACCGGAATTAAGGGTTGCTGCAACTAGAGGGGGGCCTCATCGTGACTCTGCAGGCT
>NW_013968470.1:0-357 GCF_001266775.1 Austrofundulus limnaeus | reverse complement strand
TGTGCAAGATCGAACGTTCACATGACTGAGTGTCGACAGTTCCATGTCAGCAGTGCCAGCTTGACACCAGATCTGGCCCACACCTGTCTACTATGTGGGTTGCTATTTGTTTGGGTTTGCTAAGTTTTTCAAAAGACAGGGGCAGGTACAGGATCTAGCTCACCACCAGGTGATCAGATGAAAGCCCTGTCCCACTTTTGTCCAACTTGGACATGTGGCTGCAGCTATGACAAGAAGTCCACTGATTTGATCATAAACCTGTGCCTTAGAGTGGCTTAGTGCCTGCATAGGCATTTGGATCCCTAGGAGAACAACAGGGTCCCCAGATGGATTTCCAGGGTACCAGAGGATTGCCTC
>NW_013968469.1:0-357 GCF_001266775.1 Austrofundulus limnaeus | reverse complement strand
CTCCAGGACCAGGATTGCCCATGCCTGCAATAGAATAAACCACTCAGTGTTTTACGGTATTTATACTCATGTCCAGAGATGAGACCGAATAATTTTACAATTTGATTTAATTTTAGTAATTTTGAGTAATTTATGCACACATGCATGTTTACTGGTTATAAAATTGTTTCAGAAAAAAAGACTTTAAGCAAATTAATGTTGTTTTGTATTGTTTGTCTAAAAAAACTCACCACAATTCATGTCTCTACCAGAGTAAAATTCATGGAAATAAGATGCACTGTGATTGCCGATCTAGTAATCTACTATCGATCATTTTGGTCTTGCAAGTTAAAAGCCACACACTGGCTGTGTCCAAAA
>NW_013968468.1:0-357 GCF_001266775.1 Austrofundulus limnaeus | reverse complement strand
GCCTTTAATGGAGCGCATTAAAGAATGATTTGATTTTTTTTCTTTTAAGTTAGCAAGGCTGCTATTTTAATCTAATTAGAGGAACTTCAACTGAGCCCAGCTCAAAGGTCAGCATTAAATTTGATTCTGTTTCAGAATGAGCAGCTGCTGTAATCAAGAAGAGTTAGGAACCCAAACAAAAACAAATTAGAAAGAAGCAAATAACTTGAATAATGCTAGCATAGCAGATGAGATATAGATGCTAAGGGATCTTATGGTATTGAAATGACTATATTTATCATTGTGTTGAAAACTCCCTCACAAAGAGCAATCCAGTTACAGTTGGTATTAAACCTCTGTAAGAATGGAAATGTATTA
>NW_013968467.1:0-357 GCF_001266775.1 Austrofundulus limnaeus | reverse complement strand
AGAAGTCATTGGGCTGCTGCAATTTAAAAGCGATTAACTATTGAAGTCAAACCATTTCAATATGGCCACTACAGCCAAAAGGTCTTAAAAAACATAAAACTGCAAGAATTTTAAGAATTTTAAAAAATAAAATAAAAGGCAGTAACAGTTTGACGTAGTTGATACTAACTCACATCACTTACTCAGAACCATACACACAAGATATTTATTTAAAACTGTTGGCTATAACTGTGTTTGTCTCTTAGCAAAATCTCTCATAAACCATTAACTCTCAAAAATTAATGTTTTTGAACATCTACAACTAAATAGCAAAATGGCCACTGCAGATAATTAACAACAGCAAAGGTAAAAATGACT
>NW_013968466.1:0-357 GCF_001266775.1 Austrofundulus limnaeus | reverse complement strand
GCATAAGCACTGATTGAAGCAGTGTTGCTATCAGGAATAATCAAGAGAAATAGGCTGTTATTGTGAAGTGTTACTAATAAAGCCTCAGGAGCAACATTTCTAACCCCTACGTAAAGTTAACCCTTCATCAGCTATTTTATTTAACTGCCTAACACAATTTAATATCCATGACCAGCTTGCTTTATTTATTAAAATTACTGTTGCCACAAATAATTTAGGCATTTTCCATTTTAAAGTTCATAAAAGATGACTAACAAAGTTATTTTGAACTCGATTGCATTAAAGTGTGAAGAAAAAACACCAAAAGCACATTACTTTTAGACAGCGGAGTTAGTTTTATTTTGATGTGGAGTAAGA
>NW_013968465.1:0-357 GCF_001266775.1 Austrofundulus limnaeus | reverse complement strand
CCTTTAGGGTCAGCACAGGAACGTTTCTTATTAAAATGTCAAGAGCAATCACAATATAAGCTGCTAGAGTCATGGCTGAGGGGAAACAGCCTGTGCAAATCAAAAATTAAGTAATAGCCCTCATATATGATATTTATCAAAAAGCATGGGGAATGAAGTGAGCGGAAAGAGGAGCAATAAAAAGGGAAAAAGAGACTCAGTGCTCATTTGTAGGA
Source organism: Austrofundulus limnaeus (assembly GCF_001266775.1). Classification (NCBI taxonomy): domain Eukaryota; kingdom Metazoa; phylum Chordata; class Actinopteri; order Cyprinodontiformes; family Rivulidae; genus Austrofundulus; species Austrofundulus limnaeus. Next base: position 142 of record NW_013968465.1, on the reverse strand, counting down.
CAAGTACATTTGATGCCTCATCTTGAACACCCCAACTGCATCAATGCTCATTTTGTTTTCTCTTTTATTTCTATTGTTTATTTAGCTTAGGTCATGCATGTTTGTACTTTTGGTATAGTCATTAACATATGTAATTAATAGC
>NW_013968464.1:0-357 GCF_001266775.1 Austrofundulus limnaeus | reverse complement strand
CATTTTAATAAATCGTACCTATATTAAAGCAGTAAAATTTACTTGAAAATTGCTAGTGCAAATTGTTATGAAGGTTTGATCTAGTAATCTTACAATTTTTTTCAGTGTATGTTTGATGTATCTTTGTTGTATTTTAATTTCCTTTACAAATAATTCAAGCTCGCTCTCCCATAGAAGCATTTTAATAAACCTCTCGTGGCACCTCATCTTTACTGGCAGATCATTTCTCTGACAAAAACCAAACATCCTGTGAAATCCTCCTGATTGCCTAAACAGCCAGTTTTACCATCTCATCATTTGTTCAAAGCGAAGCAGCTCTAATTAGCCTCAAAAAGACGATTGTGCCTCCACGCCGGT
>NW_013968463.1:0-357 GCF_001266775.1 Austrofundulus limnaeus | reverse complement strand
GCATCCGACGTGGACCGCTCTACGTCAGGTGGTACTCGACGTGGGCCGCTTGGCCGCTCTTGTCGGCTGCAGAAACGGCTGTGAATTCGGACGGGTCTAGCCTGCGGATGACGTATGTTTACGCGACCACGTGCTACGCCGTTACGATAGTGATACGTTGATACGTGAAGTACGTGATGTGTTTCCGAATGGAGCCAGAAATGCAGCTCGTAGTTTTAATATTTTGGCAATAATTGAGGAGATGAATGTTTTTACTCGACATCCTTTTTACTTTAGGCTGACAGAAGACGGCAACAAGGTTAGAACAGTTTAGGTTTAATTTATTTATTAATAAGATTAAAGAATATTAAAGCATTG
>NW_013968462.1:0-357 GCF_001266775.1 Austrofundulus limnaeus | reverse complement strand
CCTCTTCCACACCAGGATGTAACAATGTGTGAAAAACTACTTGTAAAGTTTTTTTGGATTAGGGAAAAAACAGATAATTTATTTAGATCATGGCAGTGAATGATGTGATTGTTGAGCAACAGTCTGTAGTAATGTCAATATATTGCCTGCTGGTGCACTTTCAGTTGTGGTAAAATCATGAACAAGATTATTAGTAATGTTTAATACCATCAATTTCCTTTTAGATTCTGATTGCCATTATAACTCAGGCGATACTAAATCAATACTGATTGTCGTGCAAATACACTTAATGGATAAATAAAGAAATATGTGAGTTTAGATTACAGTTTCATAAAGAAAACAAGATATCATTGATTT
>NW_013968461.1:0-357 GCF_001266775.1 Austrofundulus limnaeus | reverse complement strand
GGCTGCACTGCAGCACGGCGCTCTGAGGGAAGTGAGGGGCTCAAAGTGATCTCCCCTCGCGACACACTCTCCCCCTGCAAAGCTGCACAAGGTCAAGGTGACTGGCTGAAGGAGCTGCACAAGCAAATCCATTCTGTTTGTGCAAAAGAAGCTCAGTTTGGAACGTCCCTGAGGAGGCGCTCGTCAAAGGTGCTGATCCACCATTATGTGCCTGCAGAGGGAGGAGAGGAGCAAGGAACCAAAACAGGTGGCGTTAGAGCAGACCAGGATCTGACCAAGGAGATAGGGTTGTCTAAAGGGTTGTCTAAAGGGAGCGTTCTATCTGTTCTGTTTCATGATGATGCAACACCTTATTAT
>NW_013968460.1:0-357 GCF_001266775.1 Austrofundulus limnaeus | reverse complement strand
ATTCACACCTGCACAAAAGGTCCGGACCAACGCTGGAAACGACCTCTGGTTCGTTTAAAGTGGACCAAAATTGTCAGGTCTGAATACGACCTATGTTTATTTTACCTTCCGCTCAAAGCTCTGCTCCAAAAATAAAATGCTGAGACCATAAAGAGGCCAAATTAAATGTGAACTCAGGACCTAACAAGCAAGTCAGATCATAATTTAATCACTTGTGACTGCACAAAATTTTCCGAATCACGCAAGCTAACAAATATAGCTTGTGTGGCTACTTTCTCAAACAAAGCCCGCTGCATGTCACGACTTCCTTTGCAGACAACGGGTCACCTTTTTTATTTATTTTATTTTATTTTATTT
>NW_013968459.1:0-357 GCF_001266775.1 Austrofundulus limnaeus | reverse complement strand
TTCCCACTCAGATGTTCCCCTTGTGACATCACTTCCTGTTATTTCACACGCAAATATCTCAACAACCATTCATCTGAGCAGCATATGTTAATAATGTTGTGTTTCCAAAAATACATGCATATTTCTTACAAACATTTTACATCACAGGTACTTTAAGATTTCATCTACAGCAAGCTGGGGTTGAGACCCCACTGTGGTCCTAAAACTCCAAATTTTGGGTCATTAGAGAAATTCCAGAAATTAAATTGTTTAAAACTGACTGCTAAGTAGGGCTGCCACAAACGATTATTTTAATAATCGATTAATCGCCGATTATTTATTCGATTAGTCGACTAATCTGATCATACGTTAATTGAA
>NW_013968458.1:0-357 GCF_001266775.1 Austrofundulus limnaeus | reverse complement strand
GGCTATGTGGAGAGGCCCCTTCTCTAGTCTCTCTGTGGGTGCTGAGTATTTTGTCCTGTATTCCTAATTTATGCAGGGCCATTGCTGAGATTTGTGCCAGGAAGAGCTAAAGGCCAGGAGAAAAATCCAGATGATCAACCATTCACCAGCAAATCAAGCACACAACAGACACCAACCAGCAAATTAGAGGACTTTGCAGCATACCCACCCAGATATACCAGAAGAAAGTCATAAAATGACTAGAAAAATGTCATTTTAATGAGAGTAAGCTTTGATAGTTATCAACATCTGAGGTGACCAGCTCATCGTCTGTTTACTCACCATAAAAGTCGACAGAAAATTTGATCAGACTTAGAA
>NW_013968457.1:0-357 GCF_001266775.1 Austrofundulus limnaeus | reverse complement strand
CTTCGACACAACCTGGAGTTCAAACTGCTGTAATGAGCAGCTACAGGCCAACAGAACACAGACACTGATGAGCTCGGCCCTGCGAGGGTTAAAGAAGATATTTTCAGGGCAGCTGGAGTTTGCTCAGTTATCAGTCTGCTGTGAGTTTCCAGAGGGCAGAAGCTGAGCCTGTCAGGATGAGTTTATAAATGTATTAATGTGACGTGTCAACAAAAATTGTACGCATGGCTGAACATCTTTTAGAAATATATGTCTACTCGTACACTATGTGAGCATTTAAACCAAGCCTCTAGTAAGTTGGTGAAAATAAGATTCCATAAATACAAAACACTGTATTTTCGGTTTATTATTATATTT
>NW_013968456.1:0-357 GCF_001266775.1 Austrofundulus limnaeus | reverse complement strand
ATCAGACACTAAGTGGTGGAGGATCAAACGGAGGCAGTTTTTCTGTGATCCTGGGGTGTTGCAAATCCTTTGTAGTGGAATCGCTGCGTTTCGTATCGTTTGACATTTATTTACTGTATAAGAGAAAAAATGGTGCCATCAATTACGGGCCTGCTGGTGATGTTGTTTACTTTTGCCTAGCCCAGAGTGCCGGGGTTCACTTTGGGAGATTTCCCCTCTCCCCTGTTTGCTCTCCACAGTCAAAGGTGTGCTGGCATGCTTGCTTTGCGTTTGGGGAGGGGGGGTGGGGGTGGTTCTGTCTTCTCTGCGGTCTGAGATCTAGGCTCAGAGATTAACAGAGATAGAGCTCTGGTGGCT
>NW_013968455.1:0-357 GCF_001266775.1 Austrofundulus limnaeus | reverse complement strand
GGTCCAAACGTTTCACTTCAACCATCTTGTTGACACTACAGGAAGTCTCATGAGGTGATGAGGTAATGGTAGCTCATCTTCACCCAGTTGTTTATGTAAATATTAGTTTGCATTTCTTGTTTTTACCAGATCCAATCAGTGAAAACTAAATTAATCTGCTTTAAACGGAATCACTAAACACAAATCTAGAAAACCAAAAAAACAGAAGAGGCTCTTGTTCACATTTTGTTAAAAAATGTTCAAATTAGAAGGAACAATATTTTTTATTGCACACAAAGAGAATTTAGCAGTAATCTACAGAAAAAATGAGTCAGCATTGTGTAACTCAGGGCCCCACTGATAAGATTTTTATTGTAT
>NW_013968454.1:0-230 GCF_001266775.1 Austrofundulus limnaeus | reverse complement strand
GAGGGTGTTAAGTTTTGTTATTGATAAGCTGTGCTCTCACACCTGTGATTGTAAATTGACCAGAGCATTTGTCAGTAAAAGAAAGAGGTGGCGTCACATCCGGCTCGTAGTCTCATGTTGGGTGTGTGCTGCTGCCGGTTCACACAAAGAAAAGTTTGTCATGTTCCTCTGTCAAGAGTTGTCGGGCCATCGGTTGTCCTTTCTTTAATAATGGCAGCTTCAACAGTCTG
>NW_013968453.1:0-357 GCF_001266775.1 Austrofundulus limnaeus | reverse complement strand
TATGAAATCTTATTATACATGAGATCATATTATACATGAGATCGTATTATACATGAAATTGTATTGTACATGATCATTTTATACATGAGATCATATTATACATGAGATCGTATTATACATGAAATTGTATTGTACATGATCATTTTATACACGAGATCATTTAATACATGAGATCTTATACATGAGGTCGTATTAGACATGAGATCATATTATACATGAGATCATATTATCCATGAGATCATATTATACATGAGATCATATTATCCATGAGATCATATTATACATGAGGTTGTATTATACATGAGATCGTAGTATACATGAGGTCATATTATACATGAGGTTGTATTATACATGAGA
>NW_013968452.1:0-357 GCF_001266775.1 Austrofundulus limnaeus | reverse complement strand
CCATTCACATTTAAACCTGCCACAGCATGTGTGTGGAGACGTTAACACAGACACTCTGCAATCAGGGATGTTGTGATTGTGCAGTGCGCCAGATCCAGAGCAACAAGATGATTACCCATCGGCTATCCACTGCACATTCAGACAAGCACAGTGACCCGTGATGGGATGCAGAAAGACACATAGGCTGTGAAGCTGTGTCAGTGTAGCATGTGTGGGTGTGTTGGATCTATATGTAATTACAAACACATCTATCACTGTGGAGAAGAAACACATTGGGGTCAAATTTCACCATTTTGGGAAATTAATCTGGGGCCTGGGGTTTTAAATTAGATTTAAACTAGATTGGGTTTGGATTTC
>NW_013968451.1:0-357 GCF_001266775.1 Austrofundulus limnaeus | reverse complement strand
CGCTTTTTGTTTTGCGCTTTCTTTTCATCTCCAAGCTTTGTCTCTAAAGAAGATACACGTGAAGAATAAAGAGGGAGAGAAAGGAAAAAAAATCACTTCACTCTTTTTCTTTAAACACTGGCTTAATCGCAGATCATCTCAGGCTTTAAATGGCAGTGGAAACTGATGATGATTAGCCCTATTGAGTCCTGGGTGCCCGGGCTCTCCAACCGGTCGTCTGATTGCATAAGGACATAAACATATCACCACCGACTCTGATTAGCTGTGGAGGGCCAGGCCAGGCTAATTCTTATAATTGCAGCTGACTTCAGCAGCAGCAGCACCTCTCTTTGATCCATCCAAACCAGTTTTGATCCC
>NW_013968450.1:0-357 GCF_001266775.1 Austrofundulus limnaeus | reverse complement strand
TCTCACAGTTCGTTCTGTAGAAGCCTGGTGGTGCAGGTAAAACTCCAGAGTATTTATCAAAATTTGTCTTACAACATATGAAGCATTAACAAACAAACAAACAAAAAACAGTCACTGTAAACAACTGAATGTAGCCTGACTGAAACAATGTATGTTTTTGTTTTACAGAAACAACTTGACTAGGGGTCAGATTTATAAAACCGTGCATCCACACGTTTCTGCGCATCTTTCCTTTATAGATCACAGACGCACCTCAGAGTTTGAGCACAAGGTCCCGCTTCAGGTTCTACCCTCTACACACCAACATTCAACCATCAGGGTCGTCTGAGGAGGAGGGAGATGGATGGATCCTCCTCT
>NW_013968449.1:0-357 GCF_001266775.1 Austrofundulus limnaeus | reverse complement strand
GTTGGTAACAAATCAATTTAATGGTGCAAAAACCTTGAAGAGGTTAGTGTGACCTGAACTGATGTCATGCTGTCATCTGATACGCTGACCTGATCTGATAAGATGAATTTCAGCCACCTGTTTTGTTAGCAGAGTTCAGCAGTGCATAAACAAAATGATATTACAAAATAAATGGCAGGTGATTATTTTGCCTCAGAGGTGGGGTTTGGGAGGTATCAGGCCTGGTAGGATATAAATGTAGCAGCCCACACAAATTGAACACTTGGGGACAGACCGGGACGGACAGCTGTGAGAGCATGGCGAACCACTGGAGTGTCACCTGTTTTGCAGCTTTGGCTCTGCTATGCTGTTTAACTG
>NW_013968448.1:0-357 GCF_001266775.1 Austrofundulus limnaeus | reverse complement strand
TTACTGATATGTATAAAGACTGCAAAGGTTGAAAAATCCCGAAGTCCGTATGAAATAAAAAGTTGCTTGATGATTTAATTTTTAAATGCTTTTTAAGCTCAAAAAGTATTACACATGAGGTTGTATGATAAACATCTCACCCCAGTCACAATCTGTTTCATCTCCTCCCCTCAGGCAAAAGACTACGGTCCATTCGGACCAGAACCTCTTGCCACAAGAACAGTTTTTTCCCATCAGCCATTAAACTAATGAACAATGTTTAATCAGCTCTGGTGCTTCGCTGCCGGCTGCGCTTGACTTTCCTTGCTCACTTCAGCCACTTAGCTTTAGTTCTCTTTTACTCCTTGCTTATGTGCA
>NW_013968447.1:0-357 GCF_001266775.1 Austrofundulus limnaeus | reverse complement strand
ACAATGCAGCTAAAGCTTCCCTACAAGAGATCAAACTAGCGGTTATGGCTGGTGTCTAAGCAGCACTTCAAACTGCTGGACCACAGGTAGTACCCATATTGTTTTTTTATGAACACCTTTTTAATTTAGATATTAATTATTATCTTTAGCAGTGTTAGAAGCATTAGCAGAAGTTAAGGTCAGATAACCAGGATGAGGCCATCATCCTGCGACAAACATCAACGGTAGCTGCTGCTAGCCACCACTAGCTGCTAATGCTGCTGGAGAAAATATTTAAAATCTAAATTCAAAATGTGTTCATAAAAACCAATATGGTGGCACCTGTGGTCCAGCAGTTTGAAGTGCAGCTCAGACACC
>NW_013968446.1:0-357 GCF_001266775.1 Austrofundulus limnaeus | reverse complement strand
TTTGTTGTTGTTTTGTGTTACATGTATGTTGGAATCTGCTGTGTGTGTTTGGACGCTTGAGGTTTGAGTTTAATCATTTTAGAACCTGGTAAAATCTAGATCACATGTATTCCGTCCTGATATATAAAACTCTAGAATTGAAAGTGGGTTGACATTTTTTTGCATAAATGTATTCCCACCTTAGTACACAACAGAAATGTAAGACAATTATAACATTTTGAGATGAAGACATAATGAGCAGCAAATAACACAAAGCCTTTTTTTTTACTCAGATGGGACACTTTGCCCTTTTCATCTCCTGTTTTTGAAATTGCTTGGTATTTCATCCTTATGACTTAACTCCCTCCCATTTTGAAC
>NW_013968445.1:0-357 GCF_001266775.1 Austrofundulus limnaeus | reverse complement strand
GCCTGCTTCAAAGATGATTTGCTCTCAGAGTGGATTAATTTCCCTACCTAAGAAAATCAATGGAATAGGAATACATTTGTGTCACCTCATGGGGACAAAGAAGCAAAAAACACAAAGCAAAGGCAAGTTTAGACAATAACACATAAACAATGACTAAAACCCACCAACATGTAGAGGTACTTATTGTGAAATATGAAATCAAACACAAAAAAAGTTCAGATTTCACTGTGTGAAAGAGTTTCACATATGTTGATAAAAATATGGGTCCACACTCGATGTAAACAAAACCATTTTTGGACTCTGCTTTTTTATTCAGTTTGACATGTAAGTTTTTATTGTTGTGTGAGAGGATCCATT
>NW_013968444.1:0-357 GCF_001266775.1 Austrofundulus limnaeus | reverse complement strand
TGTTTACATGATGTGCACGTGATGTTGACATGACGTGCACATGTTTACATGATGTGCACGTGTGATGTTTACATGATGTGCACATGTTTACATGACGTGCACGTGTGATGTTTACATGATGTGCACATGTTTACATGACGTGCACGTGTGATGTTTACATGACGTGCACGTGTGATGTTTACATGACGTGCACGTGTGATGTTTACATGATGTGCACGTGATGTTGACATGACGTGCATGTGTGATGTTTACATGACGTGCACGTGTGATGTTTACATGATGTGCACGTGATGTTTACACAACGTGCACGTGATGTTTACACGTGATGTTTACATGATGTGCACGTGATGTTTACAT
>NW_013968443.1:0-357 GCF_001266775.1 Austrofundulus limnaeus | reverse complement strand
CTCCGGCGCTGTGGCTCCACCTCTGCTCTGACGTGTCTGATTTCGATTACCGTAACTCCGCGAAAGTTCGCTCAGTCTGGAAAATTCCAACACTGACAGAGAGCTGAGGCTCCGTGCTTTCTGTCAGTAGATGATGATGTGTTAGGTATATTACGGTAATTCGGAATAGTATCGCGGGATTTGCCGTTCAAACAAAAGGGGAGCGAGAGAACAGGAGGAGAAAAAGCCGAGCAGGAATGCGGTGCGTTTTTAGCGATTTTTAGTGTTTTTCCACACGTTTCTTTTTGTGTCTGTTTGTGCCTGTGTGTGTTTGTGTAGCAATTTGAGTTTTTTCACCAGCAGTTTCCTGAGTGGCTG
>NW_013968442.1:0-357 GCF_001266775.1 Austrofundulus limnaeus | reverse complement strand
AGCTGCAACATAAAACGGCGAGCCAGCCAGGAGAAAGTTATTTTAAAGGATCTCCAGCTCGTGAGTGACTGTGACGGTTGGAGATGTTAGCAGCTAACGTTAGCGACATTAGAGCTGCTGAAGAAAAAAACTTTTTTTCCTATCACCGGACCTGAGATTAAGAGCAAAAGGACGATTTTGTGAGTACCAAAAATGAAATTTGAAGCTCTTAGAGATAAAATCACTGCAACACTTTGCCAGTTAAGTCGTGATCGGCTGATAGAGGTCAGCTACTGTATAATTTGAAATGCTTTGCCACGGACGAAGATGAGCTCTTAAAGGACGGCACCAGGCATCAGCTGATGAAAGTAATAGAAC
>NW_013968441.1:0-357 GCF_001266775.1 Austrofundulus limnaeus | reverse complement strand
GTGTATTTTACAGATACCTCCATGTTTGACTAACGCAAACCTCTGAAGGACATTTTGTAACTGATGACTGAATGTTAGATCCAGTTTTACACTTTCTGATTATTGCAGGTTAAAACAAAAGGATTATCCCTGTTTTCTCTCTGTAACAGAAACAAACGTTACATTAACGTCTGATGTAAAAGTTCCCACCTCCAGGTGTGTAACCAGGTAGAGACGTACCTTAAGAGTAGGGCTGCAATGATACAGAAAATTCATGATTTGGTTCGATTCGATACTTTAGTCTCACGGTTTGAAATTTTTTCGATACAAAAAAGATACAGTGGTTTGCAAAAGTATTCATACCCCTTGAACTTTTCC
>NW_013968440.1:1357-1974 GCF_001266775.1 Austrofundulus limnaeus | reverse complement strand
TTTTATAAATCATCTGACACAGGCAGTCTATGGTGGGTTTGATCTGAGCAGACACTACGACTAACAGGACAACACTTACACAACTAACAGGACAACACTTACACTACAACTAACAGGACAACACTTAACACTGTTCTAGGTTCAGATTACTTTTAAAGGCAATTTTTTTTCTTTAGCTTCTAAAACATATTTTGTCTTGAGATTTGTAATGTTTGGGGCTGGGCAGCCTTATTATATCTGAAACAATAAGATTCAAGTTTTCTACAGTTTCTAAAAGATGTACATGTGTGTTTCATAACAACAATAAAACATTAGAAATCACTTATTGATCTTTTTATTTCTAATATTAATATTACTCAGACGACAGACAAAGTTGCTTGGTGTCGGTATGATTTAGTCTGATTTGGACCCAGCAGCAGCTGCAGTCCTGTGAGCCGCTCTTCAGTGAGGAGATGTTCCATCTCAGACCACCATGACCCCTTCCACTGCTCTGTACTGGACCGCAGCATCCAGTCAACGTTTGGCTCCTGGAAATCCTGACATTAGAACCAGACAGAACCATCATGTTTCTATAACTGAACTGTGCTTGTGAACAAATGAAGCAACATTTTCATATA
>NW_013968440.1:0-357 GCF_001266775.1 Austrofundulus limnaeus | reverse complement strand
TGTTCTCTCCTCTGCCCCCCTCCCCTACCTCCTTTTTACATTTACAGTACGTGTTGTCACACAGAGTGAGAAGGAAAAGTCAAAGTCAAAGTGAAAAAAAGACGTGTTCATAAAAAGACGAAGGAGCAAAAGGGAGGCAAGAAAATGCGAGGTGGAAATAAATAAAATGTCCCATAAAACAGGTGACAATAAATAAAAAAATATTAAATGAATACAGAATGCAAATATATATATATATATTAAAATTTAATGTGTCAAGAAAAAAAGTTGGAATAAATAAATGAAGTAGTTGGAAAAACAGAAAAAATAAATAATGAAATACAAAAATGAAATAATTAGTAAAAAAATGTGACTGGA
>NW_013968439.1:0-357 GCF_001266775.1 Austrofundulus limnaeus | reverse complement strand
GTGTCTTTTTTGGGAAAGGAATGGGCCCACTGAGGAGGCCCCCGCTCGTATGGATTTTATATCCATCCCCACTAATCGTAACCCTTTTTTTAAAAGTAATACTTAACTTTGTGAAGCTACCCTGTGAAAAAACAACTGAAGGTACGTGATATAAAATGCAACACCGTGGTAATGGGGCAGCGGGTGGTCATGCAAATATACATCATCCAGCAGTGATGGCCTACGTAAACTGCAGTCTACGTAGACTGCAAAATGTACCCTTCTGTCTTTGTGCAAGGCTAGTTTATACACTTGGTTCCCTTCATTAATATAGGTCCATTTTGAAGTAGATTTATATAGTTGAGCTCCTTTATGGCC
>NW_013968438.1:0-357 GCF_001266775.1 Austrofundulus limnaeus | reverse complement strand
AAAAGACCCTCGTGATTCAAGACAAACCTCCAGTTTTTATCTGTTATCCATTAATCATTAATCAATCTATCAGATAAATCAACTTCTGATTAATTCATTAATCAATAACTTTCATCTCTAATTTATACAGGAGTTAAATTTATTTATATCTACTCATATTCATGTAATTAACTGTTTTAATGATTTGGCTGATTTATCAATTAATGAAAAATAATAATTAACTGATTATTAGAATGATGGTTAGTGTCAGGCCTACTTTAGTTATTTAATTTAACTGTTTGTTAAGAACAGCAGAGCCACAGAGACCGACATGTTTCCTCTGGAAAAACACTGAAACATCTTCAGGCAGGCTGGGTT
>NW_013968437.1:0-357 GCF_001266775.1 Austrofundulus limnaeus | reverse complement strand
GGACCACCTGGACCAGCAGGACCAGCAGGAGGTCCAGATGAAGGACCTGGTCTCAGCATCTTTCTGGTTTCTGTCAGGTAGACAGAGGTGACACACCTGTAAACAGGAAGTGAAGTGTCCTCCATCAGATCCAGCGGTCCCTCAGATATTCCTTCATGGCTCCGCCCACAGACCACCTGAGTCCAGGTTAAAGACCCTGGATTAAAGAACAGGAAGTTTCAAGAGAAGCTTTCAAAATAAAAGCAGAATTGATGAAGTAAAAGAACTCAGGGAACCTAAGTGTCCCTTGGGGGCGGAGCACCTGTCACTTCTCATGTGATGTCATTTGATGACTTCCTGTGAGTTTGTTTTATTTAT
>NW_013968436.1:0-357 GCF_001266775.1 Austrofundulus limnaeus | reverse complement strand
GCGTGCCTGCTAAGCTCACCAGTTTACATCCAGCCCTACAAGGAGCGAGACAACCTTTGGGCTTCCCGAGGTGCTCGTCTCGCTGCGCTCTTTCCTACGGTGGAGACCGGTTTCGGCTCCTGCTAGTGCTCGGGAAAAACAACTGCTGGTGACTTCTGACTGCGTCTGTGTGGGGGGAGCAGATGACTGCTGAACGGTGATTTGTTTATCACTACCCTGTGTCATGGGTTTGGTGCTTCATCTGGTAACGAGCAGTGGACTGACAATCGCTGTGGTGGTGTTTGAAATAAAAAACAAAGGAAACAATGTGCCTCTGAACTTGGATGTGTGGGTTCATTTGTCTTAATGCACCTGGAT
>NW_013968435.1:0-357 GCF_001266775.1 Austrofundulus limnaeus | reverse complement strand
TCAGCCACACTGCGGGACACAAAGCTATGATGTAATATGATGGGTTTAAAAATGATGTCAGCGGTTCTGCAGACTTTGTTCTGTCCAGAACTGCAGAGGTGTCACCTTGTTGTTGCAGAACTGCAGCTTCCTGTTCCTGCCTCTTTGTCCCGCCCCCCTCCTGACTCCTCACACCTCCTTCCTTTGCTTCACCTGCAGCCGGCTGGTTTTGACCGACCTCCATGCCGACCTCAGGAGGACTCAATCAAACCTGGACCTTCATGTTCTTTACCTCTGTTAGTGAGAGAGGCTGCTGTAGCCCCGCCCCCTCTGATCACCTGAGCACTGAAGCAGGAAGTGAGGAGAGCAGCTCTGTCC
>NW_013968434.1:0-357 GCF_001266775.1 Austrofundulus limnaeus | reverse complement strand
AAGAACTCGTCCAGAGGACCTACTTATTTTTTCTTTTTGATTTTTTACCTGGATTACTAAGATGCATCAGTATTTGTGTCTACGTTGTGTTTCTACCAATAATTTATAGAAAACTGTTTGTTACATTGTGTTAATTGTGTTATCATAATTTATAAAGAATTTTAAGTGAAAATGAAGTAGTGTTACTCAGTGCAATGTTGATACAAATAAAGAATTTTCTCTTATTAAACATTGTAAAGCAAAAAAAATGCGTCATGTCTGAATCCGTTCGCTTTTTTTCAACATGTAAAATTTATTCTGAATATAGTTTTCACTGCTCTAATATCTTTGTTAATGTAGACTAAATTTAAATGTTTG
>NW_013968433.1:0-357 GCF_001266775.1 Austrofundulus limnaeus | reverse complement strand
AATTTCAGGTCTCTTAAAAGCTACTAACAAATGATTTTGGCACATTTTTTATTCTTGATTAATTGTGAGGAAAATCATGAACCAAAAGCTCTGAGATATTCTTGTTATGTTGATATACGTCTCATTTTCTATGAGGTTGTGAAATTATAGCTGGAGATATATTAATTGTATATCGCTGTTAATTACAGTTATCAAGTTTAAGTTTTGTTTCTACAGAAATGACAAACAGCTAAGTTTAGAACTTATTTAATAAAATTGTCATCACTCTCTCATGTTAAATTAAGGGAAACTGTTTTAAAAGCTTAATGTTTAGGGCTTTGATCTAATCTTTCTACGAAATGGTTGCTTCATTAAAGG
>NW_013968432.1:0-357 GCF_001266775.1 Austrofundulus limnaeus | reverse complement strand
GTTTTTATCCCGAGCTTCACTTTAACAGATGAACAAACCGTTTCATCACGAGCTGGTAAAATAAATAAAAGGATTAAAGTTTGATTTGAGTCTAACAGGAAATGTTTCACAGCTCAGAGTCAAGTTTTTCACCTGAGAACAATGAGATTAAATAATCTGTGGAACATTTTCACCTCATCATCTCATGTTGGACTCCTGCGGAGTCCGGCGGCTCCAATCCACGTTCCTCTGACCGGAACCAGCTCCTCAGGGCCGGGGTGACGGACCCTCTCAGGCCGGGGTGTTGCTCCTCACAGGCCGGACTCAGCGGGCTGAGTGGACCGATGATGGGCCGTGATGGTCCCGCGGAGAGGAGGG
>NW_013968431.1:0-357 GCF_001266775.1 Austrofundulus limnaeus | reverse complement strand
GCGCCTGAAATAACCAATTTCACCTTTCTTGTCTGACTTTTGTCAAAGCAGATGACAGCTTTACTGACACTAAGAAGAATGTGACCCCCCATTTCTAACCCCTCTGGTCTGACCTTTCATCGGGCCGGCAGGCTAATTTTTTGCTTGAATGGCCAGCAGTCAAGACGTGTCACTTAATTCAGCCTGGAATGGATCCAGGTTTGCATGACACAATGAGCTGAACTGAGCTCTTCTCTGTTTGACCTGCAGAGCATCTGAGGATTAACCACAAGGCTCCAAGTAATTCTGGAAACATTGTTGCTCTTGGACGAGGTCATGGACCAGCTCACTGTCAGAACACAGATCTACTTTTTTTTT
>NW_013968430.1:0-357 GCF_001266775.1 Austrofundulus limnaeus | reverse complement strand
GTGATTGTCTATACTTGCCCCTACGTTTCACTGTGTCGAACTAGGGGTGTAACAATACATCAATATATCGATTAAATGATTAATGATTCAATTGCATAAAGGCAAAACAAAATCATTGATCCATATCGTCATTATACAGTATGCTTGATGTGGATCAAGTAAATTGATATCAGACTTGTGAAATTAATTGAAAAGATATGACAAATTTTGGGATATTGAGAAACATAATATCGTCTTTCAAACAAATCTATATTAAATTGTATCGTGATAATGCTGGTGATTTGCACTCCTTAATGTCGGACATGTTTTCTCCTTTTTAAATCTATTTTTTTCTGTTTCTGTGTTGTACAACTTGAA
>NW_013968429.1:0-357 GCF_001266775.1 Austrofundulus limnaeus | reverse complement strand
GAGCTAAGTTGTGTGGTCATAAATACAAGTCTTTCTTAAACTACCACAGCAACATTTGCACTGACTTGTTTATTAATGAACGTTTCAATTTAACCAATTCTATGATCACTTTATGATATAAAACAACGTTCTCCCTTTGTTCACATGCATTTGAAATATTCTCTTGATTGGATCTTTTTTGATATGAGGCATAGACGATCTAACTTTAATTTTGTTCAAAATATAATTAAATTAAGATATCACAACATTATTGACTTATACCAACAGGGAAACAACTACAGTAGACCAGTTTTATTTGATTATCACCTGAAGATAAGATGTCCCTTTGACTTGAAGGCATGGTCAAACAAATGAACA
>NW_013968428.1:0-357 GCF_001266775.1 Austrofundulus limnaeus | reverse complement strand
GTTTTAAGCTACCGTTTTGCTTTTTCATCTTTTGCTTTGCATTTAGCCTGTTTTAGTTATTTGCTATTATCTTGCTTCTGCTTCTTTTAGCTTAAACTCAATTTTAGCTTCTTCATCAAATTTCATTCATTACTCGGCGCACACGGCACGTTTTCACAGAAAATGCAGTTCCTCTACTTCTGTTTCATATTTCAGTCAAATCTTCTCCTGAAAAGTACACAGAAAAACACAGTTATTCATCTCTGAACGTGTTGAATAAGTGTTTCCACTGCTGCGCAGTCTGTTAGCTGAAGATTCAACCACGTGTGGGTTTTCAGCTCACTGAGTGCATCTATGTAGTTCAACATCATTCAAATG
>NW_013968427.1:0-357 GCF_001266775.1 Austrofundulus limnaeus | reverse complement strand
CTGTTGGAGTATGTGTTGAGAATGACAGTCTGCTAGTATAACACTAAAAGTTAGGATAACATCTGTAAACATCACTGATATATAGTCATTTTTGTTTGTGATTAGTTGTGGTCTTAAACTGGGTCAACTCAAACAGTTAATCATTTGTAGGTCAGCCAATTGTTAATGTTTGAGAGTTTAACTGAAATGTGTGCAGTGGTTCATGTGATATTTAGATAACAGACAGAGTTATGTTTAACAGTTAATGTTGGTTTTAAGCAAAGCTGTAAGATAATATAGCCTTGTCTCCACATCTCCTGTTCAGCCTTGGCCAATCTGTGATCTGTTTGGGATTTCTTCTATAAACAAGGATTTCTT
>NW_013968426.1:0-357 GCF_001266775.1 Austrofundulus limnaeus | reverse complement strand
GGTTTTTCTTGCTTTCTGTCCTTCCTTCCTCAGCTTGTTGCACTTTTTTTTTGACGCAACACAAACAAAAGCACACAACACCCACCCTCACTTTAAAAACAGTGGTTTGAGGTAGCACAAACGAGACCATTATCAGCTTTGGGCATGTACGTTTGGTGATGTTGGCCCGCGGGGCAGCAGCCAACACAAACAAAGCGACTGTTTGACTCGTGTCAGTCAGAGAATGCAGCCGGTGATGAAACGAGGCCGTGGTGCTCTGCAGACCTGATAATAATCTGCATGCTGGGGAGGAGACGCGACATGTGAGTCATGTTCTGCTGGAGATCTGGACCACAGTGCTGAGGCAGGACAGAACCA
>NW_013968425.1:0-357 GCF_001266775.1 Austrofundulus limnaeus | reverse complement strand
CTTTACTAGATTATGTTCTATAATCAAATATTAAAACATAGTACTATGTTTTAATAATACTATTTAAACATAATACTCAGTGGTGGGCAGCGCCAGTGGCGGAGCCAGACATTTTTCTCAGGGGTGGCCAGACTGGGTCCAATACTCACAGATGGGTGGCCAGGAAAATTACATAAAATTTTACTTTAAAATTTCAGCACATCTTTGTGTTTTGGTCATTTCCTTATGTCCTTTTACAGAAAGTGACTACCTTATAAACATGGGCGTCAAAACCATTTTAAAAGTGTGGGGACACAGTGTTGGGGGGTCTGGGGGTCCTCCCCCAGAAAATTTGCCCTTTTTTTCAAGAAGTTTCAC
>NW_013968424.1:0-357 GCF_001266775.1 Austrofundulus limnaeus | reverse complement strand
GTCAATTTCCCGATGTTTTTCTTGAGATAACGAGTTAATTGAGTCAATTTACAAATGGTTTTCTCGAGATAACGAGTCAATTTACAAATGGTTTTCTCGAGATAACGAGTCAATTTACAAATGGTTTTCTCGAGATAACGAGTCAATGTCCAGATGTTTTTCTCGAGATAACGAGTCGATTTCCTGATGGTTTTCTCAAGATGAGTTAATTTCCAAATGGTTTTCCTCTCATGCGTCATTCAGTAACCATGGAGATGTCCTGGTCCCCTTGGCTGGTCACCAGAGAAGTTAACTATTAATCAATTAATTAATTTATTTTATTATTTGTTTACCGTTATTTAACCAGGCGAAACCCTT
>NW_013968423.1:0-357 GCF_001266775.1 Austrofundulus limnaeus | reverse complement strand
AAAAGATAAAACACATTTAAACTCTATAAATCTGCCGCAGTGTTTGCCCTCGCAGATGTATTAGCTGGGTTACAGACACACTCTTGTCTCTGAGCCAGAGGTGGTGGGCCAGACCAAACATCTCTTATTTCCTGCTAATGAAAATCTGAACAAAAACCTGCCTGCTCAGCTTGATTACACACAGACACACATAAACACACAAGTTTGGATTTCTCTCCTTGTTAGGACCATGTATTGACTTCCAGTCATTTCTGTAGCCTAACCCTGATGCTTACATTTAACCTAACCACCCAACAGTACATAACTAAGGCTAACCCTAACCACCCCTCAATTCATACCTTAGTCCCAAACCTAAAA
>NW_013968422.1:0-357 GCF_001266775.1 Austrofundulus limnaeus | reverse complement strand
ATACTAAACAGCTGCCAATCATTCAGGAGTATAGAGATGGGATGAAGGGCTCTTTGAAGGAATCCAAATCTTGGTGGGCCACTAGTTTTAAAGATTAAGTAAATTAATGTTATCACTTAGGGATATGTGGATGGTACCGTGTTTTATCAAGCAGAAACCCCTCCCCCTTTCCTCAGGGCTGCTGTAGTCCAACACTCTGCTGGACAAACTGTCTCTGTGGTTAAGGCTGAGAAAATAAACAAACTATGAACGTCACTTTACTGCCCGCAACTCAGTTCCTAACGTTTTAAAGAGCCATTCAAAAGATTTGGATTGTTCATGAGCATCACATCTCTAGAGTAGATGTTCTGCCAGTTC
>NW_013968421.1:0-357 GCF_001266775.1 Austrofundulus limnaeus | reverse complement strand
GTTTTTTTATATTCTTTTTAAAATATTCTTCCCTCCATTTTTTATATTTTACTAATTTATTTGAAATAACATGGTGAGTTGGTTTCTTGATGTTGGTTAGCAAACTCATGCACCACAAATTTTATCTATGGATGAACATCTAATAATGACAGGCAGTGGACGATATGCATTCCTGCGGCAATCCTCAACCTCAGCTTAACTTAATCTGATCGACAAAACTGTGAAAAAAATACATATCGCTGCACAAATGTTTACTTGCTCTGTTGTATAATGCTCATACTCTGTTAATACCCACATCATCTGTAAAAGTCTGCCAATTTTACTTGGGTATAGATGGTAAACTTCAGTTTGTGTATA
>NW_013968420.1:0-358 GCF_001266775.1 Austrofundulus limnaeus | reverse complement strand
GTCTACTTTTAAAGCTTTAATTCGTTCACGAGTCCTTATTCTAATTGAAATACAAGTAGGTTTTGTTAGCCCAATGTAAGTTTTTAATAATAAAGTATGCGTTATCACGAATATGGGAAAATAATCACTTATATCACTTAAGAATAAACCACTAGTTGCTGGGCCATGCACATTAGTAAAAATATTGTCTATAAGTGTGGCACTATTTTTTGTTATTCGGGAAGGTTTGTTAATGAGTGGTCTTAAATCAAAACTAAACATTGTATTACAAAAATTGTTTGTTAATTTGTGTTCATCATACTTTAACAAATCAATATTAAAATCACCACAAACAAAAAATATATTTTTTCTAACAGAA
>NW_013968419.1:0-358 GCF_001266775.1 Austrofundulus limnaeus | reverse complement strand
CAGAACAGGAAAATGGTTCATTGTTTTATTTTTCCTCAAACCTGCCGTTATCAGACTGTTTAAGGTGGAGCAAGTTAAATAACTTTTTAATAACATGCGCCTGCCTGTAAAAAAATAAATAACAAATGTGTCCCATTTGGAGAAACAAACTATTTTTGCTTTTCTTTAAAGCTGCAATTGGGAGCTTTGAGAAAACAGTGGACCTAGTCTGAAAATTTGAACAAACACACCTTGCAGTCCTTCCCTCTTGCTCTCTGCTGCACTACTACAGTGCCTCCACAGCCCCCCGCCACCTCCTCCTCACAGCGAGAGCCTGACATGAACGTGGTGAGCAGCTTGGCTCAGGAAGACTTATGAC
>NW_013968418.1:0-358 GCF_001266775.1 Austrofundulus limnaeus | reverse complement strand
TCCTATATTAACTTCATCGCCTGGTTCGTCGCCCATCGCCTCCTCATCACCTCTGTCGCCTGTCTTTACCGTCGCTGACGTTCTGGCTTTGGCAACCTCCGCTGGCTCTTTGTCTGCTCACATCTCCTCCCGGGGCTCTTTGTCTGCTCACATCTCCTCCCGGGGCTCTTCGGCTGCTCACGTCTCCTCCAGAGGCTCTTCGGCTGCTCACATCTCCTCCCGGGGCTCCTCGGCTGCTCATGTCTCCTCTCGGGGCTCTTTGGCTGCTCACGTCTCCTCCCTTGGCTCATTGTCTGCTCCCGCCTCCTTCAGTGACGTTGTGTCTGCTACACTTCCTGCTGGGCCTTGTGCGGTGGTG
>NW_013968417.1:0-358 GCF_001266775.1 Austrofundulus limnaeus | reverse complement strand
GTTCGATCCCTGTTCTCCTCGTGCTTGTGTGGGTTTTCTGCGGGTACTTCGGTTTCCCCAACCCCTAAAATCATGTAGAATAGGTTGCCTTCAGGCCCAGGCCTCCCTTGAAGAAGATATCTGCAATCTCAACGGGACTTACCTGGTTAAATAACGATAAATAAATAAATAAATAAATAAAGTTTTAGTCCTCTTCTGTTGGCTGCTAGTTGATTGATCTTGACCAATAAGCCCGAGATTAGCTGAGTTCATGTGACCTAATCAACATAATGTAGGTATTCGCTTTTAAAGACACAACTAGACAGTGACTCATCTGTAGGGCTGCCACAAATGACTATTTTTATAGTCGATTAATCAC
>NW_013968416.1:0-358 GCF_001266775.1 Austrofundulus limnaeus | reverse complement strand
CAGTAATACAGGAAAACCCTGAGAGGTAAGATTTGACTTCCAAATAAAGAGCAAACAAGTTGTGCAGACATGAACGTAAACACACTGAGAGTCTAACTCAGTCCTCCGAGGGTGTTTTTTTTTCTGTCTCGTTCCTTTCTGCACTCCTCGCCAACGAGCATTACATGTGACCAGTCATGCTTTTTGGAAATACTTTAATGAATACCAAGCCTGCCATGTGACTAAACTCAGCTGAGGTTTAGTCACCAGGAGTGAAGTTTTAAACCAATAAAATGCCAGGGCAGAACAGAAAACACCCTGTGCTCTTACTTTCACTGGCCAAACTTTCGGTTTGAAGGAAATAAATTAATAAAAAAAT
>NW_013968415.1:0-358 GCF_001266775.1 Austrofundulus limnaeus | reverse complement strand
GATCTGGTCCTGGTCCTGGTCCTGGTCTGAATTCGTTGTGGGCCTGACAGAGTAGGTGAGCAACTTGTCCTCCTACTCCTCCCTCCCTCCCTCCTCTTCCTCTTCCCCTGGAGATGAAATCAGCTTGTATAATCATATGGTGCAGTTTGCCTCTTTTACGATTATAAGCTTTTACATATTCCTTGCCAAATAAACAAAAAATAAACAAACAAACAACTAACCTCTGAGTCTTAAGTCCACCGCAGCTGCTTGCTCCTCTTCCATGTTTCTTCATCCCAGCTCACCTCAGCACTCAGAGCTTCTTCCACAGTGAATTGACAACTCATTTTGACACACAGACTAACTAACAGTACTACAC
>NW_013968414.1:0-358 GCF_001266775.1 Austrofundulus limnaeus | reverse complement strand
CATTAAAGCTCTATCATTCAAAGAAGACATTCAATAAAAGCTCATTTATTGACTGAGGTAAATAGTCCCTAGGCCAAAATTTCATTCAGGGTAGCTAAACATCAAAATATTTAAAAACATGCATTTATGTAGATGATATTTTGGTATGATAGCCCTTCCAAAGTGTTAGAAGTTGCAGGCTTAGGCCAAAATATTAACTGGTTCTGTGGAGTATATATTAGTCCTGTCCGACTGTCCGTTTTCTTTTGCTTATCCAAGGTCAGGTCGCAGGGGCTGCAGCCTAAGCAGAGAGACAGACTTCCCTCTCCCCAGCCACTTGGGCCAGCTCATCATGGGAAATCCCAAGGCATTCCCAGGC
>NW_013968413.1:0-358 GCF_001266775.1 Austrofundulus limnaeus | reverse complement strand
AACCGGTTTGACTCTGATTTAAACCGGTTTGACTCTGATTTAAACCGGTTCAAATCTGGTTTAAACCGGTTCAACTCTGGTTTAAACTGGTTCGACTCGGATTTAAACCTCTGACTCTGGTTTAAACCTGTCTGACTCTGGTTTAAACCTGTCTGACTCTGGTTTAAACCTGTCTGACTCTGGTTTAAACCGGTTCGATTCTGGTTTAAACTGGTTTGACTCTGATTTAAACCGGTTTGACTCTGATTTAAACCGGTTTGACTCTGATTTAAACCGGTTTGACTCTGATTTAAACCGGTTTGACTCTGATTTAAACCAGTTTGACTCTGATTTAAACCAGTTTGACTCTGATTTAAAC
>NW_013968412.1:0-358 GCF_001266775.1 Austrofundulus limnaeus | reverse complement strand
CATCACAGGTGATGTTCCTGGAATCGTAGGATGTTTCGGGTCTTTCAACATCATTCACTCTCATCCAGCTGACCCAGCCAAGGATGAGCATTCCCCAGGTAGTTTCCATGTGGCTAACTAGCAACATTGTCTCCACAGTTCTCTTCTCATAAGCCACTAACATCTTGAGGCCCTCTCTGCTGTTTCAGTGGTACTGCAGATGGCTCTCCTCATGCATTCTCCCTCGATTCCTAGACTACTCAAGGCTCTGGCCAAGGAGCGAGCCGCAAAACCTCTGCAACCAACCTCCGCTGGGAAACACCTTGCTCTCCAACATGCCTGCATACGGTCACTGATCAGCTCTGCATATTTGGAGAGC
>NW_013968411.1:0-358 GCF_001266775.1 Austrofundulus limnaeus | reverse complement strand
CTTTTTGATTTTTTTACCTGGATTACTGAGATGCATCAGGACATCTTTTGTTTTGTTCTCTCCTCCGTTGGTGAAAGTAGAGGCAACGATCAGAGTCTGAACTTCCTCAGAGCTACATTTACAATTTCTAAAACGATTCTATTCAAATGGGAAAAAGGCATCGCTGTCTATAGAGGGAAAATGTAAACATGTAAAAAGCAGAAAGTACACTGAACAATGTGGAAGTAGTTTGCAATTTAACAAGCAAAAAGGGACATTAACAAACAATTATACAATAACAATACATTAAAACTTTGTCATTTTGTCACCCAGATTGTCTTTTATTGAACTTAGTTTTCTCTCAAACCTCAGCTTCTAC
>NW_013968410.1:0-358 GCF_001266775.1 Austrofundulus limnaeus | reverse complement strand
GTGTTGAAGTGGACCGTGTCAGGCGTCTGCTGCATCGTATCGAACAAAACAAACTGAATTAACTTACGTTAGTGATCCTGTTGTGTTTTTTTTAACTAGCTACATAGTTGCTGTTTTGTGTCATCTTTAATATTTCCTCGGTTTGTTGATTAATCGTGCGGTCGCTCACTGACGTCATCAGCTCATTATCATTTTCTGAGCGCGAAACCGTGGGTTGATTTTTCTCAAGTCGGCCTGCTGGGCTCGGTCCTGACTCTACGTTCACACTGCAGGCAAATGCGATCCATATCAGATTTTTTGATGACAGTCTGAACGCGACAAATCCGATTTTTCAAATCCGACCCAGACCGTTTCAGTA
>NW_013968409.1:0-358 GCF_001266775.1 Austrofundulus limnaeus | reverse complement strand
ATAAAATAATTTACAAAAGTTTTCTCATCAGAGCTTTTACCTTTGAGGAGAGATATGTCCCTGTATTCAGCGGCAAACATTTTCTATGGCTTCATTAGTCCAGACTGTGTGTGTGAGTGGTTCAAATATGTTTCTGAGTAACACAAACTTTGGTACCGCTCGCAAGTAGGTAATGTTGCATGGCACAGCCTTATATTTTTTATTATTCTGCAGCCAAGTAAAACAGGTAATGGTAAATGGCACATAAACTGTTTCCAACTTAGTTTCATCCAAATTTAAGAAAACCACTGAAATGTCACTTCATTAAAAATGTCTAAAAGGCTCATTTCCATTACTTAAGTTTGGCTGCATCATGTCA
>NW_013968408.1:0-358 GCF_001266775.1 Austrofundulus limnaeus | reverse complement strand
TCCAGCGCTCGTTATCCAGGAGGAGACTACAGGAAAAACAAAAGGGTCATCATCATCCTTTTCATCAACTTCAAGGGCATGTTCCAGAAACAGATTTAGTGAAAACTGAATCATCTGATCCCCCACTAAAGCCACTGTCACACTTTAGTTTTAGACAACTTATGGGAACTTTATAAAAGTTAGTCCAACACTAGAGATGTCCACGCAGAAGATGGAATTAAAAAAATTAGTGTGAGGCTCTTCTGGACCTCTACATACTGCAATACTAACAATAATGATGATAATTTTAGTAAAAAGTTACCTATTTTTTAAATAGTTTCTTCATCTGATGAAATGCCAAAATGCTGTTTTTAGAAAA
>NW_013968407.1:0-358 GCF_001266775.1 Austrofundulus limnaeus | reverse complement strand
GTTGCTGAGACCTCAACTGAACAGAAGAGGAAGCCCCGCTTATCAGTCGAGAGCAGTCAGCACTCACACAAGTACTTCTCCTTTTCTTTTCATTTACTTCTTCTATACAAAAAAAAGACTGGATATTTCTGCTACGTGTTCATACAGTATATTTCATCAGTGGTGGGCATTAATCACCTAAAGTGCAGTTGTGGAACAAAAAACTTTTTTTATTTTGGTGTAACCCGGTTGTAATAAAGAAAAATGTTACTTAAAGTTTCCTCCCATTATAAAAGAAAAAAATCATTTTTGCGTCTGACGCTGTTTAGTTCCCACGTCACATTGTCATGTGACAGTGGGCGGCAAATAGGTGTAATAT
>NW_013968406.1:0-358 GCF_001266775.1 Austrofundulus limnaeus | reverse complement strand
TATTTATCTTATTTAAAAAAGCTGTCCTAATTCTGTAAATAATGAAGTATTTTTGTCCACGTGTTAATGTAACAAAACATTTACCAGAACACACGTTTTTAAGGCAGAAAAATGGATTCTAAGATGATAATTATTGCTACTGTCTGTAGCCCAGTGTTGTGCTGATTAAGAAAAAATACTTTTTTCTCTAAATTACTTGTCAAAGCTATAGTGTTTTAACCAACAGCTCCTGCAAATTTCAGAGCAGTTGTTTAACTTTTATTTAAGCAATTGACCAAAAATTTTAAATAACTTTATGTGATTTATTGTTGTAGTCTGAACAAATCCAGGATTTTGTTCTGAAAACTGATGTTGAACT
>NW_013968405.1:0-358 GCF_001266775.1 Austrofundulus limnaeus | reverse complement strand
CAAGAAAAGTTATCATTTATCTTGTTACTGGAATTAAACACTTCTTCTTGAAAATAGAACTTTATCAATAGTTACACAACAAAAGGGAAAATAACATAGTACTGAATACAGAGTAAATTAAAATCATGAAAGCATATAAGTAAAAATATAAACTGGATATGCTCACAG
The DNA here is from genome assembly GCF_001266775.1 of Austrofundulus limnaeus. Lineage (NCBI taxonomy): Eukaryota > Metazoa > Chordata > Actinopteri > Cyprinodontiformes > Rivulidae > Austrofundulus > Austrofundulus limnaeus. The sequence continues at coordinate 190 of NW_013968405.1, read as the reverse complement.
GACAAAGTTCCAAATTAATTCCAAATGTACATGAACAATCCTCTGTGTAAATTATTACAGAAAGAAGAATTTTAAAAAGACATTCCACCAAAATTACTTGTTTTGGGAACACGTTCTCACTCCTGACTCGTCAAAACATTGACGCTTCATCAGGTACTGTCTGCGTCCAGTTTTAACGCATTGGGTACCC
>NW_013968404.1:0-358 GCF_001266775.1 Austrofundulus limnaeus | reverse complement strand
AAACTGGAAAAAGTAATTTGGTCCCTTTACCCCCAGGTGGCTCAATTTACCCCCTGGGACAAGTTAAGCCACAAGACCACTTCTTCACGTCATATTTTTTCTCCCTTTTGTTATGGATGCATTCTTAGCATTTCTACTGATGGAAAAAATCCTGAAACGAATGAAGATGTTTCCCTTTTGTGTCACTTTTCTTTGCCTCGAGAACAGCGTAAAAAATGGATCAACTAACCCCACTCTCCTCTACGCAAGTCTCTGGGCTCGTTTCTTCTTCTTCATATTTTTTATTGGCGGCTAGCAAACTTGTGGTGTGCATTATCGCCACCTACTAGAATGGAATGTGTGTCAAAATGCTCTATTT
>NW_013968403.1:0-358 GCF_001266775.1 Austrofundulus limnaeus | reverse complement strand
TTGCGATGCATAAGAAAAGATTTACTCACAATTTTTTCCCCCAGAGTTATAAAAATTGTTGTCCTTGAAAACATCCTTCTATGTATGAAAAAAATAAATAAATACAGTAGAAAGAAATCACTATTCAGCTCTCAATTTTGTTCTTCATTTTTAGGAAGTAGGTTTCCATGAACTCATCTGAAATTACAGAGCGGCACAAGCTTTGGAAACTTTTTTAACAAATATATATTTTTTTGTGCAGCTGAATAGTTTGAGTAATTTGGAATAATGAAAGAGGAGCAAGATCAACAAGTTAAATGTTTGCAATTTTTTTCTTTCCTTAACAGATTCAAGATTCTCTACAACACTCCAATCAATC
>NW_013968402.1:0-358 GCF_001266775.1 Austrofundulus limnaeus | reverse complement strand
AAACAAAATTTCCTTGACTGCAGAGGAAGAACCAAATATGGGCGATAAACTGTGAGTATGTGTGGGCTGAGGGGGTCAGAACGTCGCCTGATGTTCTGGACCGCTCCAAACTGAGTGAGAAGTGACCTTTTCAGTTCGTTTTCTCCCTTGGGGAAAGAAAAAGTGAAGAAACTCAGACAGAAACCACCCAGGAGCTGATCCTCCTCAACAAACAGCAACATTAGTTTCAACACTTTGTGTTCGGCCTGTTGTCAGGTCATTGACTGATTTGCAAATCACATTTCACTCAGCTCTATCTTAAAAAAATGCATTCATGTAATAATCTGAAGATTTAAAAGTAACTATTAATGTGTAAGGG
>NW_013968401.1:0-358 GCF_001266775.1 Austrofundulus limnaeus | reverse complement strand
GGAAACACTGGTGTAATCAGGTCAAAATCCCACAAACTACTGTATATGCAATTTGACCCTACATTATCATATTTTTTTTTAGTTCAAATCAGGATTTTGTCTTCATAAAACGCATTCAAATCCCTTTCAAACATGAGCTCATGAGAATGCCCGTTCCTTCCTGTGTGAACAAAACTAAATAACATGCACTCACTCCAGGACGTCTCTGTTGAACTGCAGCTTGCTGTTCCCCAAAAACTCTCCAATCATCTGCCGGCTCAGGCCCTTCCTCTGCAGCAGGAAGTGGGCCACTCCGATGGCCGTGTCGGGGACGAAGCCACGCGTGATCAGGAAGTGGATGCCTCGCTCTGGGTTCCTG
>NW_013968400.1:0-358 GCF_001266775.1 Austrofundulus limnaeus | reverse complement strand
AGTCAGAACAAACTGCACTTCAACACGATGCCAAAAAAACTCAATTTCCTTTCTCGACATCAAACAACTTCAATAATAAAAGGCAGAATTGGTGTTTCGTACAGAAGCTTTATCTTAATGCCTTTTCTATCAAATAATAACATCGTGTGTTGGCTCCAGCAGGGAGGACTTTTCCGCATCACGCACAGCAAACCTTTTTACTGAAGCAGGTCTGGAGCCGTGTGCGCCCGGCTCAGGCACGCGAGATGAAAGTAGTGATAGTTCATAAGCACATACCACAAAGTATTTGCTTGATAACAGCAGGCAGATTTTCTGGATCACAGCATAGTAAGAGTTCTTTTTTTTTTTTTTTTTTTTT
>NW_013968399.1:0-358 GCF_001266775.1 Austrofundulus limnaeus | reverse complement strand
AGATAGAACGATACTATGATAGATAGAACGATAGATAGAACGATACTACGATAGATAGAACGATAGATAGAACAATAGATAGAACGATAGAATGATAGAACAATAGATAGAATGACAGAACGATACTACGATAGATAGAATGATACTACGATAGAACGATAGAACGATAGAGAGAATGATACTACAGTAGATAGAATGATAGATAGAACAATACTACGATAGATAGAACGATACGATAGAACGATACTACGATAGATAGAACGATTGATAGAATGATACTACGATAGAACGATTGATAGAACGATACTACGATAGAACGAGAGATAGAACGATACTACGATAGAACGATACAATAGAT
>NW_013968398.1:0-358 GCF_001266775.1 Austrofundulus limnaeus | reverse complement strand
GATTTATAAACAACAGTTATGGATCTTTTCATGTCTCTTCTTTTCTTTATGAAAACAGTCAACAGAGGAACACAGAACAGAACCAGAACCAGAACCAGAACCACCACTAATTTTCCAATGTGGAGACGGTTCTGTCTGTGGTTTTCAGGTTGTGGAGTCTGGGTCTGGATCTGACGCTGGAACTTCTCCGTGGCGGCTGGAAGGTAAATAAAAACCTGCAGAGTTAGAGTCAGGATTGTTTTAATGAGCAGGTTTCAAATCCTTTCTGTTCTCACCTGTGACGCTGAGTCGACACATTCCAGAGCTGGAGCCATCCTCAGTCTTCACTTCACACAGATACAGACCAGAGTCCTCAGTC
>NW_013968397.1:0-358 GCF_001266775.1 Austrofundulus limnaeus | reverse complement strand
TTCCAGCTATCCTGGAATCATGACAAGGGTACAAAATTGTGTAAAAAATAAAGACTAAATAAAGAGGATGTCTGCAGTGAACAGGGACTCACCAAGGGTGTTGCAGTGCTTGATCTGTGCTGAAGCGTTTTAATGGGTTTTTCGCCATCATATTCCTGATGAAATCTTTGGCTGTTGACACACAAAACTGAAATTCAATTCACTTCAATTTAATTCAACTCAAGTCAATTCAAAATTACTTTATTGTTTCCAGAGGGGAATTAGATGTTGTTGTGACTCATTTAACTAAAAACTTATTGTAGATGGTGATGGCTGTGGACAGGAAAGATCTTCTGTAGCGTCGGTATTACAGCAAAAT
>NW_013968396.1:0-358 GCF_001266775.1 Austrofundulus limnaeus | reverse complement strand
ATAAGATGAACAGACAGATGGATGGAGGCTAATAAAGTGATCATGTCAAACTACCACACAAAACGTGTTGAGCAGGTCTCCATAATGATGCACACAAAATGTGTTTCAGATCGGATCATTTATATGTGATTTAGAGCCAACCGTATGTCAATGGTGTGATGTAATTAGGCCACGCCCTCCAAAAATTGGACTGCATTCCTGTAGTGGGGTGGTTCAGGATCAACCACAGTGAATTTGACCGCGCCTTTCGCCAAAACGTCTTTGTGCTTGAAAACAAGTGAGATCAACCTGTGTTCTGACACAATTTTTTGCTGATTAGGTCAAGAAAGTCAGAGATGGTGCTTTACAAGTAGAGACT
>NW_013968395.1:0-358 GCF_001266775.1 Austrofundulus limnaeus | reverse complement strand
GAGCTCCAGTGTGAGCACGTCCATGGAGCTAGCAACGCGCTAGCCACGCCCAATCCAGTAACTTATATCAATGGGTGGAACTTGACTACCAGTTCGTAGAGTTTATGTTTAAAAAGATTGCTGAAGCCGAACCAAAACGAAGAAGGCAAACAACTCTGCTGGAAACGACGCAGTAAAGCTTTGTCATCGTCGCGTCTTCCCCTGGGGCAAAAAACCCTTCGTGCACACTGAGGACGTAACGTCCATTGATGAACAACAAACGGAAGTCTCCTACAAAAAACTAAATATAATGTATAAATAATGTAAAACTCAAAAACTAAAGGAAAATCAATTATCCTGTTTTCTTTTAGCGAGACCT
>NW_013968394.1:0-358 GCF_001266775.1 Austrofundulus limnaeus | reverse complement strand
CAAGAGAACAGTCAGTTACATTACCATCAGAAATCATCTTCAGATCACAGTATGATAATTCACAATTGAAATAGAAATACTTTTAAAAAGGAAAATCATGTTAATGGTTATTTCATGTTTTTACGAATCACAAATGATTAAAAAAGACTGTCATGTCAGCATTGTCTGCATGACAAGGACAGATTATTGAAAGCTAATATAGAGTTTTGTCTCTAAAACAGCTTTTTCAGAACAAAGTTCAGTTAGTCGGGAGACATGACAGCTGATGGTCAAAAGGTCACGTTAGGTGACGATCCATCATGCTACGTGATGAATAAACTCATCTCTTCTCTTTTATCCAGGTTTCAGACCACAGGGA
>NW_013968393.1:0-358 GCF_001266775.1 Austrofundulus limnaeus | reverse complement strand
CAGTTTCCTTTTGATATCATTGGTACTAAAATGAGTAACTGAGTTTTCTGTCAATGAAAGTGATCACCTGGCATGTTACTGCTAGTTAAAACTCAAAAGCCATGACCAGAGCCATTTATTTAATAGAAAACTAAATGTCTCCATGCTGAAACACTAACCTGACCAGTCACTGTTCTTCTTCTTTGAGTTTCTTCTTACTAAGCCACACCTGTTTCTGAAAATATTTTGCATGCCCCAACAACTGTTTGAAGTAAAGCTGCCGTCTCTGAGACAAAAAAAAATCTCTTTCTCAAAGCACTCAGAAAAAAATTATATATATACACACACACACACACACACACACACACACACACACACA
>NW_013968392.1:0-224 GCF_001266775.1 Austrofundulus limnaeus | reverse complement strand
GGTGTGACCTGTGTGCCATACAGGTGTGACCTGTGTGTCAAACAGGTGTGATCTGTGTCATACAGGTGTGATCTGTATGTCATACAGGTGTGATCTGTGTGTCATACAGGTGTGACCTGTGTGCCATACAGGTGTGACCTGTGTGTCAAACAGGTGTGATCTGTGTCATACAGGTGTGATCTGTATGTCATACAGGTGTGACCTGTGTGTCATACAGGTGTGAC
>NW_013968391.1:0-358 GCF_001266775.1 Austrofundulus limnaeus | reverse complement strand
TGTCAAACTTCAACCTCCCCATCTATCAAGGTCCACTCCACGTTCCATGTATCCCAGGTAAAACCTGTCTTGGTGAGTCCTTTTAATCCACTCCCCAAACCTCTGAAGAGGCAGAGTTGTCCAGTTCCTAATAGACTGGGAGGGTTGGTCTTGGATCTCAAGGTTCCTCATTCTGGATCCATCCCTCATCACAGCCTTCTATGAGGAACATCCGGAGGAACGTCCTGGATAGCATGGAGGCACTACCTCGGGGGAGGGTACTGTGGCAGCTGGCAGCTCCGCCCCTCCTGGCTGCTCCACAGTTAATTGGTCGCAGCGGCAGCTTATCTGGAGAGGACATCTTAGGAGCTTTGAAAGG
>NW_013968390.1:0-358 GCF_001266775.1 Austrofundulus limnaeus | reverse complement strand
CAGTTGGACAGGTGTACCTAATAAAGTGGCCGGTGAGTGTAAACCAGCCATAAAATCACAGGGAAACTGTGAAAAAATACATTTTCTGTTGGTTCTCACTGATTTGTGAGTCTTGAGCACTTTTTAAAGTCACCCTGTATTTGTGTGCACGACTTGAAGAAAAGAGGGTGTTGCTTGTCAACAAGAAGTTTGCCGGATCGAATCCCGGCCCAGAAACTTTCTGGGTAGAGTTTGCATGTTCTCTCTGTGCATCTGTGGGTTTTTTCCGGGTACTCCGACTTCCTCCCACTGACCAGAAACATGACTGTTGGGTGAATTGATAACTCTACAATGTCCTATGTGAGGGGGAATGGTGGTC
>NW_013968389.1:0-358 GCF_001266775.1 Austrofundulus limnaeus | reverse complement strand
GAAACACAGCTACTGACTCCACGAGTTTTCCAAACAAACCTCCACATTGTTGCAATAAGTCAAAGTTCTGAGTTGTATAGTCCAACTGCATGGTTAAAGTTATTTCTAACAGAACAACAGAGTGCTTCTGTAATAAATATTTAAAGTAGTTGACTGTTTGCTCACTGATTACCTTATTCTCCAAATTGTTGACTCCACTGATCCGAAACTGACATGGCATTTAAGTCAGACTTGATGATAATATGCGTTTATTTTTTATGCAGAACATTATGTATTCTGCTCTTCTTTTATTCCCCTCAGAGACTTCCTTTCACCTGACTCGGGTGATTAATTAGACTTTGGATTTTTAGATGGCTGC
>NW_013968388.1:0-358 GCF_001266775.1 Austrofundulus limnaeus | reverse complement strand
ATATTGGATGGAGAGTTGAGTGCATCCGATCATTACTTTCTGGTTGTTCTTGAGATTTTTTGATGACAAACACAGTTTCGAGTCAAGATTTAGCACCACGTGTAGTGCTCAGTGTGTGTTTTGGGAATGACTCTCAGCTACTACCATTTTGCATTGGTTCAGCCCCAAAAGTTAGTAGCTGTAGAGGCACGATCAATGATTGGTTTTTAGGTTAAACGCACAGGTATGAGTAAAAACATCACCTTCAGGTGACAAAACACACTTATTTTTTGTTTCCAAGATTTTATCTTCATCAGAACTTTTGCATAAAACAAGTCTGTTTACATTACGGCAGCAGTGTCCTGCGTTTCCTCTGGGG
>NW_013968387.1:0-358 GCF_001266775.1 Austrofundulus limnaeus | reverse complement strand
AATTAAAACAATACAGAAAATCATATCCATTGGGAACACAGCTATTAAGGAATTACTGAATCTAACTATAGAATCAAAGGATGGATTTGAGTTGAAAAGTAAAATAATTAAAAAAATGGTAAAACTAAGTTTTGATGTCTCTTTTATTTAAGTGCTTCTCCTGTAACAATTTAACACCCCCCAGCCCCCAATTTTATTTGAACCACCCCATTTCCTGGAACAGAAACAGTGAAATACAGGAAAATCTTGGCTTTTGAAAAGACAAGACTCTTGTTAACATTTAGAGAATCTGGCAGTAAGTCAACCTCCATTTGGAGTCTTTAATTTATTCAGTAAAATTTGTTTGGCAGAATAATGT
>NW_013968386.1:0-206 GCF_001266775.1 Austrofundulus limnaeus | reverse complement strand
TGATCTGGAATCAACCAATTTCTGGAACAACAGGAACAGCAGGATCTCTGGAACAAGGTGGCAGAGTTGATTACCACCAGGAGCGAGGAGGAGGCCACTGGAACAGGAGGAACAGATAATTCTAGAACCACGTGGTGGAGCAGAAGATTGCTGGAACCCCCCTCTCCGAGAATCGATTCCATGAGGCTGTAGATGTTGTTGTTGAG
>NW_013968385.1:0-358 GCF_001266775.1 Austrofundulus limnaeus | reverse complement strand
GACTGAATCTGTATTTGCATAATGAGAAATTAAATGCATTGGTTTGAATCTGAATTTAAAGTTTTGAATCTGACTCAATTTGCTTTGAAACTATATTTTGTTGTTATAAAAATTCAATTTGACTACTTTCACTTTCAGTTCTATGATTCAATTTAAATTCCAAAATGCATTTGTTTGTGTGCGTCACACATCCTGGTCCTTGAGAAAGCCAGATTAATCAAACACAGATTAACAGATTTACGTTTCACATCAGTGGAACTTCCTTTATGGCAATGTAGACATTCATTCTCAAGGAAGCAGAAATCAGTATTGCTAGATGTACGACAATTATTTTTGTATGATAAATAATTCCAAAAAT
>NW_013968384.1:0-358 GCF_001266775.1 Austrofundulus limnaeus | reverse complement strand
CTTCGTTTTTTTTCTTCCTCTTCTTCTACCAGTTTCCCACTCATCTGAAATTATAAACAACTTGAGAATAAATTGCATTTGCAGAAATATCTGACCAGACCAATGAGTTAATTGTTAGCCCGATCTATGTCATGACTAAAATTCGGTCTTAAAACAACTTTAATTCTTTACTGATTAAACATCATTAAAGGGGCAATATTATGTGTTTATCAGGCATAAATTTTCATTCCGTACCATAATAAAATATCTGTCACTCTTAGTTGTTATTAAAATGCTGTTTATGTTTAAATAGAAAATAAACTCTTCTTCTCATCATTTCCATTTCTTAACACCTTGAAATTGGCCTCTGTCTCTTTAA
>NW_013968383.1:0-358 GCF_001266775.1 Austrofundulus limnaeus | reverse complement strand
GTGTATATTGCAATCTAAACCGGTTTAGTTTAGTATGGCTTCGACTGCATGGCGAGGAGAAAGAGGGGAAAAGTTGGACTGATTAAATGCGTATGTGATACAGTACAATCTTGTATCAGAGCCATCCTGTTTTTCGTAACTGTGGACATTGGCAGCCAGCAGTGGAAAGTTCAGGGAGAACAGGAGGTGTGCTTTACCCAATGGTTTACTTAGTGATATTAAATATACTGTCTCTACATGGGATGATAATGCCAGAAAAACATGCATGTTTTGCCTAATAAAACTTCGAGCTCGTGCTTTTCATCTGCCTTTTTAATGCCAAATATTGGAAAAGCTAATGTTGTATTCTACTTAACAT
>NW_013968382.1:0-358 GCF_001266775.1 Austrofundulus limnaeus | reverse complement strand
TCCTACAGCACCTCCTCTGTGTCCTACAGCACCTCCCCTGTGACTTAGAGCACCTCCTCTGTGTCCTACAGCAACTCCTCTGTGTACTACAGCACCTCCTCTGTGTTCTACAGCACCTCCTCTGTGTCCTACAGCAACTCCTCTGTGTCCTACAGCACCTCCTCTGTGTTCTACAGCACCTCCTCTGTGTCCCACAGCACCTCCTCTGTGTTCTACAGCACCTCCTCTGTGTCCTACAGCAACTCCTCTGTGTCCTACAGCACCTCCCCTGTGTCCTACAGCACCTCCCCTGTGTCCTACAGCACCTCCTCTGTGTCCTACAGCAACTCCTCTGTGTCCTAAAGCACCTCCTCCGTGT
>NW_013968381.1:0-358 GCF_001266775.1 Austrofundulus limnaeus | reverse complement strand
GGCTAAAAAGTCACTGCAATTATAAAAAAGTTTGTTGATACACAGAGTCAAAGTCTGGCTTCAAGATACTTCCTTCTAATGATGCTGAAAATTGAAATGATTAGGCAGAGGATTAAGCAGGAGAAAATGTAAAGTCACAAAGGGTTCTGGAGAAAGGTCACTGTGGCGTGTCATCTACGTTGGGCAAAGAAATCTGCAAAGATACCCTCAGGTCTTAATTTACTGTTGATTTGTATTTGTAGGCCACTTCAAGGGTTAAGTTAAGCTTCAAATTAGCTCTAACAGCGCGAGCATCTGCACATAACCAACATCTGGTTTGAAAATGTGAATTCAATGCGCCTTTGGCAACATTTTCTGG
>NW_013968380.1:0-358 GCF_001266775.1 Austrofundulus limnaeus | reverse complement strand
ATGCAAAGAGTAAAAGTAAAAAGTAAGCTGAAAAATAATTACTCAAGTAATGTACAGATACCCAATATTTCTACTTAAGTACAGTAACAAAATATTTGTACTTACTTTACAACTCTGGTCACTATCATACAATTCAACGGGGGTCAGAGAGAAACAGGAAGTGGAGGATGAGAATATGGCATACTTTATTCATTACAGCCTGCTGGTTTTAAGACATCATTAGAAGCAAAGTTTTTGAAAAAATCTGTAAGATTGCCCTATACGTCTGTATACATGCAACATGAGAGAAACTCTGTATAATTTATGGACAGTTTGTACAACTTGACATGTGTGCTCACCAGTGGTGGACAGTAACAAA
>NW_013968379.1:0-358 GCF_001266775.1 Austrofundulus limnaeus | reverse complement strand
CACTTTACCTGTGTCTGTTGCCATGGCAACCAATGATGGAAACCGAACCTGCTGTGAAGCAGTCCATCCCTGAAAAAAATTAAAAACTAAAAGAGTTTGGGTGCTGGATGTGATGTGTGTCTCTGAGTTAAACCAGTGTGTTTAGTCTTCAATAAAAAACAATTTGAGGGAGATTTTTCAACAAAACCAATCAAATCATGGATCTAATGTTTCTTCCTTTTATTAATCCTCAGTGAAACACAGCTTTCCTGCTGAATCTGAACCTGAACCAGTGTGGTGGCAGCTAAGAATGGTCCCCATCACATACTGAAGACAAATAAAAAATCCAAGATGGCCGCCATAGCTAAAAGGATTAAAG
>NW_013968378.1:0-358 GCF_001266775.1 Austrofundulus limnaeus | reverse complement strand
TTATCACACTAAAATTTAGCTCAATATCTTTACAATCGACTGAGCTACAGCTATTTCTGTGCTTGCTACTGTCAACTGGCTGAGGCAGCCATCTTGAATTCCACTGATTCCAAAAGTGAATCAGTTACAGAGACACATCCAGTGATTATGTTCTGAGAGTTTTATGAAAATGTATCCAGTGGTTCGTGAGATATTTTACTAACAGACAAGCACACATGGGCAAATTGCTTGACTTTCACCTTTCTGCCATGACTGCACAAAATTGTTTTCACTGCAGCTATGCATCTTGTACTTTTAGTACAGTATATTATCTAATTTGCTCTGGTTGGCCTTACAAACAGATTACAGCATGATGCAC
>NW_013968377.1:0-358 GCF_001266775.1 Austrofundulus limnaeus | reverse complement strand
CCATAATGCATGTTGATTATTTTACCTGCAAAATTACAACATCCCACCACTAGATGGAAGTGCACAAGGTTCAAAAGTAGCCTGTGAAATTCAATGTGTAAAATCTTTATTTTGCTTTTTTTTTCTCTGCTGGTTACTTGTGCTGCAGCCCAGTTGTACAAGTTTGACATTTAAACTGGAGTGCCTCCATCCAGTGGGAAATCCCTGTCAGAAAGTAGGAGGGTTCAGAATTCAAAAAGACCTAGTTCTGCCCTTCAGCTAACATCTAATATCTGAACTAATTTTTCATTTAGCAGTTTAGTTTTTTCACTAACTTTAGAAACTGTTAGCAGAACAATTAGCTTCTGCTAAATGAGGT
>NW_013968376.1:0-358 GCF_001266775.1 Austrofundulus limnaeus | reverse complement strand
TCATCCATACAGACCATTAAGTAACTTTTGTAAACTCAGTAAAAGGAACTTAAACCTTTTTTTTATTGAAACAGTACATATGCATTTACAATCAGCAATGTGATCAAACAATTATGAACAAACAAACATGGTCTAGAATCATAAAAAACGATACAATATTACATTTTAAAGGAGCAAACAAAATTAAATTCAAATAAGTGTCAAGGGGACATGTGATTTTAACTTGGAACATGGTAAACATTGTTCATTAAGGAAAATAATTTCTGTGCTTTAGGGCTTTCCATAAGTTCTAGCGATTTCAAATACAAATAAAAGTCATTTTTAAAATGAGTGAAATTAGGAGCACATGTCTGTACTT
>NW_013968375.1:0-358 GCF_001266775.1 Austrofundulus limnaeus | reverse complement strand
CCATCCATTCATCCATCATCCATCCATCTTGTCTATACCCGCTTCTTCCTTTCAGGGTCACGGGGGTCACAGTTGCCCATATCCAGCAGTCACAGTGCGAGGGGCGAGGTTCACCCTGGACAGGTCGCAAGTAGGCCTAATCTGAACTTGTTAAACTGGGGGATTTAAGCAGCTTGTATGAACGTGGCTTAACTTTGGTTAAGCCTGTTGGTCCACCTTTGCTCATAAAAACATGGAAGGGAATTGAGGACAACATTTCTGGGGGTGAATTTTGATGCCTAACAATGGCTGAAGCTGAACTATTGGATCAACTTCAAAGGAAATAACCAGGAACATCCAACAGTATGTGGCAGTATGC
>NW_013968374.1:0-358 GCF_001266775.1 Austrofundulus limnaeus | reverse complement strand
TTTAAGAGTAGTTCTAAGAAGTTTTATAAATGCAGGCCCAAATGTCTTGTTCAAGGACACTACAGCATGTGAACAAATTGGGGAGTCAAACCTATGACATTCTGGTCCAAAGTTAGCTACCCTACACTGCACTACAGGCCATATATAAGTTCGTATTTTGTTTTGTTTTTAACACTATTTACTTTGACCAAAGAGTCTGTCATTGTCAGTAAGGGCCTAAGTAAAACATGAAGCCAAGTAGAATGTTAAGCACAAGAAGGCAGAAAAATCAAATTAATGCAATGCAAAACGCAGGAGTTGGATAATGGTTCAAGCAAACATTAGTTTGTTCCTTTAATTGACAGTTAGACCTCAACTA
>NW_013968373.1:0-358 GCF_001266775.1 Austrofundulus limnaeus | reverse complement strand
GATCACAAAACTCTTCAGTATAAAATGATCAAAATATGAATGTATATGTGTAGTCAAGCCTGTGAAAACGTTACTTTAGTTTTATTTTTCTGTAAGCATCAATCTATTAAAAATAATCACAATACTAGTCTGGCCATTGCCTTCCTACAGTCCCCTCCAACAGTATTGGAACAGCAAGTCAATTTCCCTTGTTTTTGTTGTACATTTTGGTTTAAGATTAAAAGATGAACATGATCTACTTTATGGGTTTAAGCTCAGGCCAAAAGGTAGTCATGCAGAGCTATTTAATGTTCAAACAATCAACCTTAAAGACAACAGAAACACCTGTCAGTCACATGTTCCTGTAGTTTGGCTCACT
>NW_013968372.1:0-358 GCF_001266775.1 Austrofundulus limnaeus | reverse complement strand
AGAAGTGATGGGTGATGAGGATGTAGGATGTAGAAGTTATGGGTGATGAGGATGCAGGATGCACACATGAAAAATCAGCCAAATCTTCTCTGTCAGGTGATTTTTGCTTCTGGTTTTCCCAAGTGCTGCTAATCAGGTGCAGCTATAAGAGTTATTGTTCCAACAAAGAAATAATCTACCAAAAACTTATTTTCTTATTTTTCATGCTAAGTATAGTTATAGTTGTTTGTCAAACTTTGAAACAAATATTATGTGCAACCTTTATTAGAAGTATAAAGTTGAGTATAACTGTCTGTATTAGTTAGATGACTGAGTTGTAGCCCTTTGGTTTTATTAGCTGCTCATCTTAAACTGGGTT
>NW_013968371.1:0-358 GCF_001266775.1 Austrofundulus limnaeus | reverse complement strand
ACTCCTTTCTGTTATAACTGCTTTGGTAACTAACAGGCGTTGCTTATCAGACCAACAAATAATGATCTGCAATCTTGTAACCCCACTTTTCACTCACGCACGGGCTGTGACCGACACGTCTCATTGACCAGTCACTGGCCACTTTATGGGGTGATAAATTTATTGAAGAGGCTGGGCAGTTTGGTTTTTATGGCCAGTGTCACAGGGTCACAAAAAATGCCAAGAGAGTTCATGTCCATCTAATGGTCCATGAAAGAACAATGGCCACTGCAGAGGGCACAGTCTTTCTGAGAATTGCTGAAACCGTGCAGGGACAAGCCACTACTCAAGTCAATGACAGCAGGGTGGTGGTGGGTGG
>NW_013968370.1:0-358 GCF_001266775.1 Austrofundulus limnaeus | reverse complement strand
ACGTACCGGTGCGCTCGTCTCCTCCGCCAGCTCGTCTGGCTCCGCCTCCACCGCCTCCTCCAGTTTCACCTTCTTCTCCTTTTTCTTCTTCTTCTTCTTCAGCTCCTCTGCAGACGACGCGTTGGGCGCCGTCGCCACCTCGCCGTCGCTCTCCTCCCGTTTCCTCTGCGGGTCAAAGGTCAGGAGTCAGACGAGCTGGATTAATTTAATCCACCTGGATTATCACAGGTGCTTTAATTAAAACAATTAGTTTTACCTTCGAGGACGAGTCGCTGGGCTCCTCCTTCACTGCAGCGCTGTCAACAGAAACAAAACGCCCATCAACACTTTAAAACCTTTGAAAAAAAGAAAGAGTTTT
>NW_013968369.1:0-358 GCF_001266775.1 Austrofundulus limnaeus | reverse complement strand
AGTCTGAAGTTTTTCCTCTGGCTGAACCAGAGTCAGGTCAGACACAAGACAAAAACGCTGAGCAGTAATATTATTTTAGTCAGTTTAACAAAGAGAAAGGAAGCTTCATCAGACAAGTAAAACCTGGCTGAAACACTCCCAGGAGTCAAGGACTTCTGAGGACTTTATCAGCTGTTGACATCCCTCTCTGAGACTGCATGGCATCTGAAGTTCATTAACCTGTTATGTGCTGTCCAAAGTTACTTATGAAAACGAATGTGTTAGGCAGTTTAATCCTTTTATTAAACAATTTGTGTAGACAATGATTATATTTTTCACGTTTCAAAGATCTTTTGATTAAATAGAACAGACTACATTT
>NW_013968368.1:0-358 GCF_001266775.1 Austrofundulus limnaeus | reverse complement strand
GCCCAGTTTTGTACTTCTGGTACTCAAAACAAGAACCAGAGACTTAACAACAAAGTCACTCATTACTAACAACAAAATCAGTTAGTTTGTGCTGTAACTGGTGGCTTTACCAGTTCAGTCATAAGCTTGAGTTCAACTTGTGCTGTTGTTGATGGCCAGAATAATTCAACAAAACTGAAAAACAACTTAAAAACACTTTGCTTTGAGCATCAACAACTTAAAAAGTCATGTATGAGCCCAAAGCCCTACACACTAAATTCTATGTTGAGGAAGGAGGATTGTGAACTAGTTTGGCTGAAAGCTTGAGGAGGGGGTCTATTCAATAACTAAGGCTAAATTCACACTCCATCTGTGTAGT
>NW_013968367.1:0-358 GCF_001266775.1 Austrofundulus limnaeus | reverse complement strand
ACCATCATCCAACCATCATCAAACCATTGTCCAACCATCATCAAACCATTGTCCAACCACCATCAAACCATTGTCCAACCATCATCCAACCATCATCAAACCATCATCCAACCATCATCAAACCATTGTCCAACCATCATCAAACCATTGTCCAACCATCATCCAACCATCATCAAACCATTGTCCAACCACCATCAAACCATTGTCCAACCATCATCAAACCATTGTCCAACCACCATCCAACCACCGTCCAACCATCATCCAACATCATCAAACCATTGTCCAACCACCATCCAACCACCGTCCAACCATCATCCAACCACTGTCCAACCATCAACCATCCATCATCCAACCATCA
>NW_013968366.1:0-358 GCF_001266775.1 Austrofundulus limnaeus | reverse complement strand
TCCCTGATGAACTGAAGACCTGTCCACATGTCCCCTACTTTCACCCAAAGGCAGCTAAGCAAGACTCTTTTACTACTATTAACTATTAAATCTTCGAACCACACCCTCTTTGTACCAATTATTGTCTTTGTAAAACCTCAAAACAACTCTAACTCTTGTTAAATGTCAGTAATTTAATAAAGAAAAAAAACCCTAACCACTGAAAATTTGTTTTGCTATGCCCTGCATAGAGGTGGAGTTAGGTGTGTGGGACAGAGAGGAGATAGAGTGAAGGGGTGAACTAGCTCTGTGTTTTTCTGATGGTCAAGCACCTCCTGTTGCTTTTTTGAATGTGATAGAGTTTTTAAACTTCTTAAGG
>NW_013968365.1:0-359 GCF_001266775.1 Austrofundulus limnaeus | reverse complement strand
TAAAAGAACTTTTTTTTTCCCTGCAGAACTTTCTAACCTCTCTCTGCTGCACAAAGTAAAACCTACAGAAGTCATGACGTCGTTTCCCAGCAGCTCCTGTTCGCTCGGGATCGATAATAAAACTCTTTTCTGTCTGAGAGAAATGCATTAGAGAGGGAGACGTCCGATTTCCTGCTGAAAAACATCTGGAAACAACAGCCTCACCAATCCACCGCTGGAGGACTTTATCTTTTTAACAAAGCGACCTTTATTTGTTGAGTTTTATTGTTGTAAAACTGGTGTTATTGGTGTTAAATCCAACTCCAGATGAAATCAAACTGTTCTCATGTGATTCGTCGTTAGCTGAGGAAGAACGTGGA
>NW_013968364.1:0-359 GCF_001266775.1 Austrofundulus limnaeus | reverse complement strand
CCATACCATATTTGGAAGTTACCATACCATATTTGGAAGTTACCATACCATATTTGGAAGTTACCATATCATATTTGGAAGTTACCATACCGTATTTGGAAGTTACCATACCATATTTGGAAGTTACCATACCATATTTGGAAGTTACCATACCGTATTTGGAAGTTACCATACCGTATTTGGAAGTTATCATACCGTATTTGGAAGTTACCATATTGTATTTGGAAGTTACCATACTGTATTTGGAAGTTACCATATTGTATTTGGAAGTTACCATACCGTATTTGGAAGTTATCATACCGTATTTGGAAGTTACCATATTGTATTTGGAAGTTACCATACCGTATTTGGAAGTTACC
>NW_013968363.1:0-359 GCF_001266775.1 Austrofundulus limnaeus | reverse complement strand
TACCTCCTACCTTACTGAAATTACCTCCTACCTTACTGAAAGTACCTCCTACCTTACTGAAAGTACCTCCTACCTTACTGAAATTACCTCCTACCTTACTGAAAGTATCTCCTACCTTACTGAAAGTATCTCCTACCTTACTGAAATTACCTCCTACCTTACTGAAAGTACCTCCTACCTTATTGAAAGTACCTCCTACCTTACTGAAAGTACCTCCAACCTTACTGAAAGTACCTCCTACCTTACTGAAAGTACCTCCTACCTTACTGAAAGTACCTCCCACCTTACTGAAAGTACCTCCTACCTTACTGAAAGTACCTCCTACCTTACTGAAAGTGCCTCCTACCTTACTGAAAGTG
>NW_013968362.1:0-359 GCF_001266775.1 Austrofundulus limnaeus | reverse complement strand
ACAGTTTATTTTTTTTAAATCATATTTGGTATTTTATTGTGCAAATCTACCTCTACTGTAAGTCATTACTGGGTATTCCTGATTAAGCCGCACCTTTTTGGTATTTAAACTGCATTTTTCTTGTAAAGCCACGTAAAATAATAAGGGTGCCTCAATTCTTTATGCATTTGCATTCTTAAAAAATTGCAGCTGAAGAAAAAAAAATTGCAGTTGAAATCAGTAAAGCAGATTTGCATGTTGTAAAATTAACCCAAACAATTCATGCGCTTACAACGTTAAACATTCTAAAGCATAACCTTAAGGTTAAATAACAATCTATAAGGAAGAATGGGCCTCATGCAAGAACCGTTAGTACGCAC
>NW_013968361.1:0-359 GCF_001266775.1 Austrofundulus limnaeus | reverse complement strand
TGAACACTGTTAGAGCTTCTGTTTTCAACTCATCTCTTTGTTGTTTTCCTTTGGTTTGATGAGGCGTGACAAGGTTATATTGTTTTCAATTTAGTCCCTGAGGTGTATTTTATGTAGGTAAAAAATGTTCAACCAACAGAAACTACTAAATGTGTTTGAATGCTACTAGATTCACTGTTTTTGAAATTCAATACAGTTTGTAAGTTTATAGTGCAACATCTTACTACCTTTTAATGTTAACATTCATAATGTTTTATTTACAGTTCACTGGTAGGTATTTCATGATGTTTTATGCTGTTAACGGTTGGAGGTTAACCGGAGTACATTTCTCCTTGGTTGATGCAAACATTGGGCCTCAT
>NW_013968360.1:0-359 GCF_001266775.1 Austrofundulus limnaeus | reverse complement strand
TTTCAAGAGACTTTAAAATACATCAACAGCCAGTCAAAGTTATAACCAAGGTTTATTTTTCTGTGTAAAACACAAAACAGATTACATAATTTCTGTAAGCTTTTTTAAAAAATGAAGATACTGTATATCTCTGCCCCGATTTATTATATTAGGTTTTTCAATTTTGGTGAGCTAAAGAAGCTAATTGTTGTCTGACGATACCCTGCTCGAATAACTGTAAACCTTTTAGGATAAAATGTTGCTTTGATGTTAGCATTTCTTTTCAAAATTCAAAAATATATTTATACATTTGCTATTGGTACTGCCAGATGCAGAGGTAACTAATGCAGCATCACAAACTGCACCTATCCATACAAAAG
>NW_013968359.1:0-359 GCF_001266775.1 Austrofundulus limnaeus | reverse complement strand
GACCACAACTGACTTAATTACAAATAAAAGCAGAAATATATAATGGACTCAAAATGCACCAATTAAATGAAAAAAGGAGAACTTGACCTCATGTTTGATCATTTAATTGACCTTCAGATTTACTTTTCCAGCTTAGTTCCAATAAATTGGATATTTTGGAACATTATTTACATTTAACTTTAGTTTTTAAATGTATATATTTATATTTTTTTCCTTTTACTTGTACATGCATTTTTGTCTCTAAATATTTATATTGAATTTTTTTAGATATTTAGTTTTATCCCACATTTCTTGGTCAATGTCAACTTCAACCTGGAGAGACTCACATGAAGACAGACTGAAATTGGGAAGTTTATTGA
>NW_013968358.1:0-359 GCF_001266775.1 Austrofundulus limnaeus | reverse complement strand
CTCTGACTCCGCCTCTGGTCTCCCTCTGACTCCGCCTCTGGTCTCCTCTGACTCCGCCTCTGGTCTCCCTCTGACTCCGCCTCTGGTCTCCCTCTGACTCCGCCTCTGGTCTCCCTCTGACTCCGCCTCTGGTCTCCCTCTGACTCCGCCTCTGGTCTCCCTCTGACTCTGCCTCTCGTCTCCCTCTGACTCCGCCTCTGGTCTCCTCTGACTCCGCCCCTCTCTCAGCTCAGTTCTGTCTGGCTGCCTTTGTCCTCCTGGCTCTCTCTGATTGGTGGATCGTAGCCCTCCTCTATGCTGGTTGGCTGTGGTTGGACTGGGACACGCCCACTAGTGGAGGTCGGAGGTCACAGTGGGTC
>NW_013968357.1:0-359 GCF_001266775.1 Austrofundulus limnaeus | reverse complement strand
GCAATTCATCTAAGTGTTGTTTGTTTTTGTTGTGTGACATTCCAAAGATATTTCCCTCTCCTCCTGTCAGCTGCCCGCTTAACCGGTTTTGCAAAGGTAATGTTTCACTGAGGCAATATTTTATCCTGTTCTTCATATGTGGGGTTGATGTCTAACAGGCAGTTCTTTCTTTCTTTGTAATAAATGTATGAGTCACAGGTTGTGATGGGAAAAGTGGTTTTCTATTGAAAAAAAAATGAAAATCAATAATGGCAAAACCAATGATTGTTCAAATGTTATCATAAAATCATGACATCAGGAAGTTTCTCTGAACAATGAACATATATATAAATAGGAAAAGAAAACCTTGTATGGAAATC
>NW_013968356.1:0-359 GCF_001266775.1 Austrofundulus limnaeus | reverse complement strand
GTGTGTGTGTAACAGTAGGAACTGAGGCTCTTTTTCACCCCTCTTGACAATCACACAAAAACATGTAATTGTTTCTCCTGTGTAAGTAAGGACTATTAATATTTAAATGTCAGCTTGCTTGATTTAAATAATTGTGAGCTTTTAACTGGAGACCAAACAGGAGTGTTGGTGTGGGTCAAAAATCTGCCTGTTTAAATCTTTGTCTCATGTTTTAGCTTTACTCTTTTACCCAAGTTCCTCTCATAATCAGATGCTGTCAAGCCACTTGTTATTTAAGATTTTTTTGTGTGTTTTCTTAGTTTTTTAAGGAGCGGTGTAAGTCTTGAAGCACCTACTATAAAGTAAATCAAGATCAAAGG
>NW_013968355.1:0-359 GCF_001266775.1 Austrofundulus limnaeus | reverse complement strand
GTGCAGAAAAGAAGATTTATAAGAAAACAAAACAAAAATAAAACCCAGAAATGATTGCAGACGGTAGTTGTCACCCTACAAACGAGAACAATGTTGTTACTGTAGTCACTTGTGCAAATGGCCTACTTTTTTGTCTCATCAGTATGGGACAAACATCGTGCAGACTTCTCAACCACTTTTTTTTACCATGGCCTAGGTGTTTTTTAGTAAAAGTAGAAGTCGAGGTTGTGTGGAGCTCGGCAGCTTTTGTAAATGAGGTTTTTAATGAGTCAATGTTTTGAGCTGTACAGCAGCTACTGGTGAACTCTTCTGGGATTTGTAGAAGGTCATCGGGGTTGAATGAGCCCATTTAGCTGCAC
>NW_013968354.1:0-359 GCF_001266775.1 Austrofundulus limnaeus | reverse complement strand
TCGTTTACACGTCATAACTGAATGCCAAAACATTATTTCAGAACAAAATTCAGTAATTATCATATGAAAGACAGTTCAACAATGTTTAAATAGGCATGTTTTATATTAAGAATCAGGGTTGCAAGATGACCAAATTCAAAAGAAGACATACAGTAAATGGAGCCAAGACATGTTTTTAGCACATCTTTAAATGAAAGTTATACACATTTTACTTACAAGACAAGCAAAGACATGATAGTGAGTAAGTACTGAAATTTCAATGAGACTTTCCTTGACTTGCTTGGATAAATAATGGTGACTAAAAAAATAAAAAATTATAAATTCACACAACATCATAGATGCAATACAGAATTAAATTG
>NW_013968353.1:0-359 GCF_001266775.1 Austrofundulus limnaeus | reverse complement strand
AGTCACTTCCGGGTCACGAGCTGTTCGCCGCCCCAGAGCTCCATAGACAAGTCATTGTAAGACTTTGGACATGCGCAGTAAGTCCCCAATGCAAAAGAACAGGGTGGTCTGGGGCACAGCATGTGGCTGCCCCGCAGCTGACATCACACAACCGGTAGTGGGTTACAGTACGTAACCAACGTTTTTCAAACATCAGGATCTGACCCAGCATGGATTAAACAGGTAAGAGAAAAGCTAAAAGACTTTTGTAATGATTGTTAATCATAGTGTATTATATTATATATTAATGTGAACACAACTTAAAATAATATAATATATAATATAATATTTTTATGTTGTGTTTTTGACAGATATTAGAA
>NW_013968352.1:0-359 GCF_001266775.1 Austrofundulus limnaeus | reverse complement strand
AAACTCAGTCATTAAGTCAGTGTTCCAGTACAGGAAAAATGCTGTACAATTGCCACTGGTTATTATTTATTTAATGATTGAGAGGTAGAGTTGTTTAGTATGCAAACACAAATATGGATGCTTATCAAGATTGTTGGGCGCAGTGATGGTTTACTAGCTGATGGAAGGAACAATCTGCGATAACGTTCTTTTGTGCATTTCAGACGCAGAGGTCTAAGGAGCTCTGTAGATCAGCCACAATATTGATATATCACGTTAGAAAACATTTCAATATTAGTAATATGTCCTTTTTTTAAAATTCAATCAATATACAGTAATTTACACCAGTACATGATGTCGTACACCACAGACTTCACGGC
>NW_013968351.1:0-359 GCF_001266775.1 Austrofundulus limnaeus | reverse complement strand
AGCTATTAACAATCAGCCCGTGCCAGAGGCCAGAGAGCATCACAGTTTTACAGAAACGCTGACCTTGTTGTGACCTTATTCCTTGTTGCCCAACATCTCCCTCTGATCTCATCTTGTTTATCTTCACTCCTCTGTGACCAACAGTCCAGCGATGACATCACATTTCTGCCAACACTGAAGCACCCTGCCGATAGCAGATATAAAAAATAAATTCAAAAAATCTTTAGATTTGTAGATGCAGAGGAAACAAAACGTTGCAAACAAGGTCAATGTGAAAGTAAAACAGTGACTATCATCAGATTTAGTTAATGACCAAAGAGCTGTAGAGAAAAGGATGAGCTCCTTTTATAATCCAACAC
>NW_013968350.1:0-359 GCF_001266775.1 Austrofundulus limnaeus | reverse complement strand
CTATTGAGAGCGCCATCATGGGGGGGCTTTTGCGCCTCATTATGCGAATTATGGAAGAGCCTCCATTGTAAATAAACGCTGATGCCAAATGCGGCGAGGCAGAACGACAAAGTCTCACTTCACCTGGCTCTCTCTGCGGGAGATGAAAAGTGGGAACAAGAGGGTCTTATTAAACCTGACCCTATAGCCCCACATAGTTTATTATTCGGCAACAAATAAGGAACATTATCGACTCGTGGGGGAAAAATAGCTTGTTGTAGGCTAGATCAAAAACTTTTCTTTGGGTCAGATTAAAACATGCAAAAGATTTTTTTTCACCCAGCACCCCTCCTTCTTTTCTCTCTCTCTCTCTCCCTCCC
>NW_013968349.1:0-359 GCF_001266775.1 Austrofundulus limnaeus | reverse complement strand
ATGATGATGATGGTCTCAGGTTTAATCTGACTCCTGTGCTGTGCGCTGCAGCTGGACCTGACCTTCCATCTGTTTGTGTGCGCGCTGGCGGGAGCAGGAGCTGCTGTCATCGCCATGGTGAGGAGAACAAAACTCAAATCTGATTGGCTGAGAGCCTCCAACAGAAAACTGTCAATCTCCTCACAGAACTTAACAAAATGTTTTCTTCTGTGAGCAGTGAGCTTTATTTTAAACGTAGGAAATGTTTTTCTACTTTCACCAGTGGTTTGTGATTCTCCTGCCTTTAACGTGGACTCTGTCCCGTCCTCCTCAGGTCCACTTCCTGATGGCTCTGGCTGCTAACTGGGGCTACCTGAAGG
>NW_013968348.1:0-359 GCF_001266775.1 Austrofundulus limnaeus | reverse complement strand
TACATGTATTACGCTAAAATTTGGTGTTTTAGTAGCTGAAAGTCATTCCCAATGCATATTTTAACACAACATACTACATAACATTTTTGCTTGCTTAAGTCATCTCTATTGTTAGCAAAAAATCTAATGAACCACTGATCAAATTTCAGTGAAGTCAGTGCAATTCAAGATGGATCCCACAGCTCATTAACCTTAACAAAGACAAAAATGGCAATACATCAGTGAACTGCACATGTTCACCTTGTGTTTGTGTGGGTTTCTCAGAGTACTTCAGTTTCCTCCCACAGCCCAAACAACATTCATGTTTCGGCTGCCTTCAGGCCAAGGACACCTTCTGGAAAACAGATCTGTGATCTCAA
>NW_013968347.1:0-359 GCF_001266775.1 Austrofundulus limnaeus | reverse complement strand
ACTGAGAAAAACGGTGACGTGTTCAATACTTATTTTACCCGCTGTATGTTAGATCATAACTTCCTATGGAAAAACACCATCAGTGGAGTGTGTGGAAAGAGGTTAGCGCCCACAGACAGCATTCACGCCTACAATGTTGAATAGGGCTGCAACAATTAGTCAACATAATCGACTATGTTTATTATAAAAATACGTCAATAAGGAATTTTAACGTTGACACATTATATTAACTACCCATGTAAATGCTTATTTGTAACTGTAATGCAGTCCATGGATGGCTGAGAGAAGAATTGCTTCTATTGTCTGTCGTTTCTTTGTTTACAAAAGAAGAAAAACGTGCCGCTCTGCAAATCACAGAA
>NW_013968346.1:0-359 GCF_001266775.1 Austrofundulus limnaeus | reverse complement strand
TTATAAAACAAGGATGGGAAACTGGCAGCCCGTGGGCCACATCCAGACCACAGGTGAGTTCTGTCGGGCCCTCCAATCAACACCTCAAAATGTGTTTATTTTTTATAGTCAGTGTGTTAGTCTGCCTCTGGTCTTAGTTACAGTTATAGTCTATAGTTTATCCAGTTTTAGTGTGTTTGGTTTATTAAATATACAGATACACACTGACATACAAACATTTACATACTTATGTTCTGTCTGCTTTCATGTTTTATTCTGACTTTATTCTGGTTTTCTGTCATGTCCCCCTGTTCTCCAACAAAACACAGCTGGGAGAAATCTGGCTGCTGGGAAGTTTCTTATGCTGCGTTCACACCGAA
>NW_013968345.1:0-359 GCF_001266775.1 Austrofundulus limnaeus | reverse complement strand
GAAAACAAACACGTTTTTCTGTTTTTCAATTTTTAAAAACTTGATGAAAAAGTGGAAAATTCAAACTAATTAAAAATCCACAACATTTGATTCTTACTTCAGTTATCTAAACCCAAAATAAAAAAACACGGTTGTTTAGTGATACCAGAAACGACGAAAGTGGACAAAGAAGAAGAGTCTACGCGGGAAGACTGCTTAAAAACTGAAAATATTCCTGAAGACATCTGCGATGGCTGCACTCTAATCCTCTCCTGCAGAACTTAGAATATAAAACAAGTTTGTTCATGATTAGTTCATCAGCTCTCAATGAGACACACCAACTCCCTCCAAATAAGACAAACATACCCATGGGTGTAAAA
>NW_013968344.1:0-359 GCF_001266775.1 Austrofundulus limnaeus | reverse complement strand
GTGTGAAGGGGGGGCGGGGGGTCTGTGGGTCCTCCCCCAGAAAATTTTGAATTTAGTAGATGCAGTTTCCTGTATTCTGGTGTATTTTAACTGGTTAATAAACATATGTTTACCTACATAAAAAACACGATTAAATAACTAAATTAGGGACAAATTCATTCAGTTAGTTGCATCTTGTTTTTAAACTCACTGCTGTAGCCATAATGAAATTAATGTACACAATTTATCACAAACAATGATTTTAGATAATCATTTTACATTTATATTGTTTGTTCTTGATTTAGTTTTATTTGTAACAGAACATGCCATTGCGCCAAATAATGACCCTCAACCAGGGACGTGCACAGATAGACGTCAAG
>NW_013968343.1:0-359 GCF_001266775.1 Austrofundulus limnaeus | reverse complement strand
TGAGAGAAAAGGCTGACTTTGCTACCAACTTTGTTAGGCTAATATAAAGCTTAAGTTAAAATTAATGTAGAGGTCTGGAAAAAGGTTGGAAAAAGCAATACACTCAACATGTTTTTAATGCACAAAAAACAAACATGCATTTCAATTATTCAATTGGTATTTAGAGATACTTTGGAAATCTGGTTGTATACAATGTACAGGATATGACAGAATGTTACACTTAACAGTGAAAACTGAACATTTTAACACAAATATACAAGAAGCTTCTCATTATATCTCTTTTTAATGTCATAAAAACTGTAACATTACAAACATGCATTATTTTATCCAATCCAATCCAATCCAATCCAATCCAATCC
>NW_013968342.1:0-359 GCF_001266775.1 Austrofundulus limnaeus | reverse complement strand
CTAATTATCACAAACCCTAAATTTTACTTCTATCAGCCAGCGGGTGAAATTAACCATTAACCTTGATCGCTGATATGAACCATTTTTGAAAAGTGTAGAAAATGCACTACAAGTAACTCTCCCAAACCCTAAACCTAACTTCTATTATCCCTAGACATCCTATCCCTGACCTCAATACCTAACTAACCAGTAATCCTGATCCCTAATATTAACCATGAACCCCAACCAAAGTGTGGAACATAGTTTTATATGTGAAAAGCCCCTTGCAACTGTTATGGAAATATTTATTTAACAAAGACAGATACTCTGTGGATTGATCAGCTGAGTTTCATTGCAACAACAGGAACACAGAGAACAAC
>NW_013968341.1:0-359 GCF_001266775.1 Austrofundulus limnaeus | reverse complement strand
CAATAAATGTGTTGTTTGTGGGTTGGATCAGCGGCCTTCATTTTTAATGAGGTTAAAAACTTATCCTTGAAATGTCTGGATGTACATCACTGACATCCAGAAGGTGGTGGTGATCGATAATGTATTTGCATATTTAGTGTTTGTCTTTAACTAGCACATCTCATATACCACCAGAGTTGTAAAGTAACTAAGTACAAATACTTTGTTACTGGACTAAAGTAGAAATTGTATCTGTATTTTACTTGAATAATTATTTTTCAGCTGACTTTTTATCTGCACTTTCTAGTGATGTTCGATAATGGCAATTTTCTTTCCGATACTGATACTAAGTAAAATTTGGCTGGTGTCGGCGATACTGA
>NW_013968340.1:0-359 GCF_001266775.1 Austrofundulus limnaeus | reverse complement strand
CAACATGACATTGATCTACACTTACAGGAGACAAAAGCAACTTTTAAAAGTTTATTCATAACGCCAAATATGCTTTTAGTCAGTTAAAGATGACTCATTTAACATTTTTAGTAAGGTAACATGGTAGATGGAAAAGATAACATAATAGGATTGTAGGATGAAATACAACAAAATAAAAAATCAATTTGTTTATGTACAGCTAGCAGGATTGGCGCATCCTTTTAAATCACGACCCCTTGTAAAGGATCGCCATAGCAGGCTTTTACCACAGTGAACGTTTTGGTGCTGACTAGGGCTTGTGTTGGTTTTTAACTGGTTCTTTAAAAATGAAGTTAAGAGCAACTTTAGTTTTCCACAGC
>NW_013968339.1:0-359 GCF_001266775.1 Austrofundulus limnaeus | reverse complement strand
AATAACTTAAGTTAAAATATATATCTGTAACATGACAGATTACCACAGATTTAGGTAAGCGTATTTTGCAAAGTGAATATAAACAAATACCTGTGTTTGGTACATGCAGCAGCTGTTTTTGGTCTGATGCAGAAACATCAAGGATGTGCAGAGCATTGCTCATTGTCGTCTTTTCTGTTTAGTTTTAAAAGTTCCCATGCTGTTTATAATTTTTCGTTTTCAAGCGCTTCATTTCGGCACTGTTCATCTTCTTCTAAAGCTAAATATAGTGCTTAACTAGCATACACGCGTGGTGCGTCAACAGTGTAACCGTTAGTGGAAGCGCTAGCATTGTGTGTAACACAGAAAACATTCCAGGC
>NW_013968338.1:0-359 GCF_001266775.1 Austrofundulus limnaeus | reverse complement strand
TTATATATTTATATATATAAAAAAGAAGTGAACCCCTACCAGATTGTCCTCTAATATCCGGATCAGAACATCTTCTCCAACCCTCCTGTCGTCCTGCCTTCAGCCCTGCTGTGTCTGCCCGCCGCTCCGGTTCTGTTGGGTCCTTATAAAAGTGACGTCAGGAAGCCGGCGGGACCACACGGGCTCGGAAATAACCGGTGAGCAAACACTCGAGTCTTACTGACGTTTCAGTGGAAAACCTCGGACAAATGGCCATACATACAGTACAGACCGTCCCTGAGCCTGAATCTGTCCCGCTGCGACTAGACCCACCATGGCACGGTAAAAACCCGGACTGTGCTCCACCAGAGACAAGACAC
>NW_013968337.1:0-359 GCF_001266775.1 Austrofundulus limnaeus | reverse complement strand
AAATTTGAATTTCAACCATGGGTATCACCGTTATGCTTGGTTTTTCTCATGATTGTGTACAATTACAGCCATAATTTAACCATGAGGACCCAAGCCATGACAGGGGACCCCACCACAATGCTCCATCCAGGACCATGGTGGACTGCCACCATTATGATAATCCACCCTGAACTCACCACAAATGCTGTGTGCACGCGCAGTACTGTGCACCTATCATGTTCTATCTACAGAAGAATAATACAGAGACCCTCTGTTCTTAATTTATACCCTGAAGACCTCATCTGAAGACCATCCATGTTCTGGATGGTGTTTTGTATCATAGGTAGGATTGTCGTACAGTTCAAAGTGAGCCTAAAGGT
>NW_013968336.1:0-359 GCF_001266775.1 Austrofundulus limnaeus | reverse complement strand
TTTTTCTTATAGCTCTGTGTCTTCAGAATCTCAGCAAGAAAATAAAATTATCAATATACTTCCCTTTTGACTTTATTTACACATTTCAGTCAAATCTATCCAGTATTTTGCTAAAAGAAACAGTGGTGACCCTTAACAGTTAAAGCAAAAGCTGATGCAATCTGTGTCATTTGTGTTAGGAATAAAATTTACCAAATTTGTAACACCCATTATCTATTGTGCTTCACCCTTTAGGATCACGGGGATCAATGGTGTCCATGTCCAACAGTTACTGTGCAAGGGGCGGGGCACACCCTGGACTTATCTCAAATCCTTCACAGGGCAAGTTTGTAACAGTCAAACATAAAAATGTATTAATC
>NW_013968335.1:0-359 GCF_001266775.1 Austrofundulus limnaeus | reverse complement strand
TAAAATTCTTCTTCTACTATTCTTCTGCTCTTTTACTTTTTGCATTTCTTTCTGCTAATTTGAGTTATTAATGCTTCTAATGGTTACTTTCTGCTATATTCAGCTATTTTAGCCTTTAGCTTTTAGCTTTTTTGTTATTTCAGCTACATTTTTGCTCCTTTTTACTGGTTTTCTGCATTTACGTTTTTGCTTCTTTGAGCTTTTCAAATTTAACTTATAGTAATACTTTTACTAAACATGTTCAGCTCAATTTCAGCTTCTTCAGCAGCTTTCAGCTCATGTTTTCAGCAACACTTGCATTTTCGCAGGAAATGCAATTTCTTTAGTTAAAACTACTTTTTTCGTAGTTTTTTAACATT
>NW_013968334.1:0-359 GCF_001266775.1 Austrofundulus limnaeus | reverse complement strand
GTGTGAAAACGTGCTCCAACTGAAGGCATGTGATAAAACATGACACCATGTTAACGGGGTCTGCGTGGTCACGCAAACATACGTCATTTGAAGACTGGACTCTCTCATGTGCCCCAGGGCAGCTGTGGCTACAATGTAGCTTACCACCACCAGTGGGTGAATGTCTGTAAGGGTAAAGCACTTTGGAGTGCTGATAAGTTCAGTCCATTTGCCATTTGATGGGTGTGCGACCTCCATGGGCCACGGTCCACAAGATGTTACATCCACAGGATGTTAATTTGTTAGTTAGGTTTTCAAAATTAGTGAAAAAATGTAATCTGCTATTAGCTGATTAGCAGAACGAGGCCCACCACTGCTTT
>NW_013968333.1:0-359 GCF_001266775.1 Austrofundulus limnaeus | reverse complement strand
GACTCTCATGTGTGTGTTTAAATCTGACTTTTGGCTAAATCTTTGTCCACAAAGATCACAAGGAAATGGTTTATCTCCTGTGTGGACTCTCATGTGTCTGTTTAAATGTGACTTGTGTCTAAATCTTTGCCCACAAATATCACAAGGAAATGGTTTGTTTCCTGTGTGGACTCTCATGTAAGCTTTTAGAACATCTTTTCTTGCAATTTTCTTACCACAATCATTACGCTTGAATAAATTTGGTTCTGCCTGGTCACTTAAATGACAGGTCATGTGTCTCTTAAGAGACCTGTTGTTGACAAACTGCTTACCACACTCAGAGCATCTCACAGATTTTTTGACAGTCTTCACTCCTGACT
>NW_013968332.1:0-359 GCF_001266775.1 Austrofundulus limnaeus | reverse complement strand
AGTTTAACTTTTTAAAAAGTGGGTTTTTGCCTCAAACCTGCACTTTTCTGTTGAACCTGTTTGAGTTTCCTGCTGGTTTGAATCAAACTCAGGTGAGTCTTTTACCTGTCGCAGCTTTCCCTTATGGATCATCTGATCTCGGTTCGGTTCTGAAAGATAAAAATCCTCAGCATAGTCTCAGCTGTGGGTCCAGGTGCAGCTCTGAGCCGCTCAGGTGAGTCTTCAGGAGAGACTCACTGCATGGTGGGCGGAGCCCGAGAGGTCTGAGGAGAGGCTCCGCCCCCTCCACCGCCCCGCGGCCTGCCTCAGTCTTTCCCCCGGGGGAGGAGGCTCACTCCGCGGCTGCAGCTGAGCCACAG
>NW_013968331.1:0-359 GCF_001266775.1 Austrofundulus limnaeus | reverse complement strand
CTGCAGTAGAGTTCTGGGTCTGACCCGGGGTCTCCTCCAAGTGAGACATCCCTCTAAAACTTCCAAGTGGGGCATCCTGATCAGAGGAACCACCTCCACTAACTCATTTAGATGCAGAAAAGCAGCAGCAGTCACTTGAATCTGGTTCTTGGGGTCCTGATAATGACCACAGGTGACAGTTGGAACGTAGACGGATCAGTAAATCCAGAGCTTTCGACTCAACTCTTTCTTCACCACAACCAGCTGAAGCAACGCCCTCATTACTGAGGACAAGACCCTGATCTGTGGATCCTCTATCCCAGAGGTTCCCAAACTTTTTGTCCTCTGACCCACAAAATATTCATGGCAAGAACTTGTGA
>NW_013968330.1:0-359 GCF_001266775.1 Austrofundulus limnaeus | reverse complement strand
CAAAAAGCCACAACATAAATTCAACAGTCACAACACAAATACAAAAGTCACAACACAAATACAACAGTCACAACACAAATACAACAGCCACAACACGAATACAACAGCCACAACACAAATACAAAAGCCACAACACGAATAAACAGCCACAACACAAATACAACAATCACAACACAAATACAAAACCCACAACGCAAATACAACAGCCACAACACAAATACAAAACCCACAACGCAAATACAACAGCCACAACACAAATACAAAAGCCACAACACAAATACAACAGTCACAAAACAAATACAACAGCCACAACACAAATACAAAACCCACAATGCAAATACAACAGCCACAACACAAAT
>NW_013968329.1:0-359 GCF_001266775.1 Austrofundulus limnaeus | reverse complement strand
CTTTTGTGGGAGGAGCTTTTTCCTAGACAGGATTGTTCTTTTTGACTTTTGTGGGAAGCATTTGTCCAAGATGTGATTGGTCTGTTTGGTTTTTGTGGGAGGAGTTTGTTAAAGACATGATTGATTGGATTGGCTATTTTGGGTGGAGTTTAAAAACGCTGAGCAGCTTGGGGGGCATAGCTCGGTCGAAATAGCCAGAAAACACAAATTTTAAATATAATTATAAGATTAATTTTAGTCCTAAATTGAGACACAAAGGTGCTAGTCTCACCAAAGTTGAAGTCAATACATTTAATTAACATGTTCACAATACTTTTATTTTTTACCATTACATCATCTTTTAATTTTTGCAAAACTTC
>NW_013968328.1:0-359 GCF_001266775.1 Austrofundulus limnaeus | reverse complement strand
AAAAAAATGGCAGAAAAAGCTACAAAAAATCTCAGAGTGTAAATTTCTGAAATACCAAAATTCATATCCGGAATGTCTTGAAGGAGCTGATTGTTTTATTATATAAATTGTTGATAAAGCACAAAAAGTGTGCAATGAGATACATGCTGTAAAATGAAAAAAAAATTAATGTTTTAATGAATGCTTTATAAGCCTTCAGACAATATTTTGAGGAAAACATTAACTCCAGTACTTTTATGTAACCTTAGTTTAATCCTGGTGTAATCACAGTTACTTGAATTGGACTCATTTCCTGTTGGAAAGTTCATATTCCTGTTCATGAAATGGTTTTCCTGTCATTTAGGATGTGTGTGTGTGTG
>NW_013968327.1:0-359 GCF_001266775.1 Austrofundulus limnaeus | reverse complement strand
ATTAAAGCCTGTCATCCAGGGGGACCACACTGTCAAATGTTTATTTTTTTCAAACTTTATTTGGCTTTGGACAACCCAATGACTTTCAGTCACAGAAAGTAGGTCTGGATTAAGAAATCCATCCATTCTCCTTTTCCTGCATCTCCTTTGCTGCACACAGGGCAGCTGGTGCCTATGTGTAGCAGTTAGTGTGGAAGAGGCAGGGGACACCCCGGACAGGTTGCAAGTCCATCACAGGGACTCAAAGAGACAAGCAGACATTCAGGCTCTCACTCACACCTAGAAACAATTTATTGTTACTGATAAAGCTAACACGCATGTTTTTGATCTGATCTATGGGAGGAAACAAAGTACCCAGA
>NW_013968326.1:0-359 GCF_001266775.1 Austrofundulus limnaeus | reverse complement strand
GATTCAATCTGAGCAATTCAAACTCAGTTCCTGTTGGCACAAGATTGACTCCATACACGGCAGCTCTGCCTGTCTACCTGAGTCACTGCTGGCTTGCATTTCATCAGCTGTGGCGCTTCGACTGCTGAGACGAGGAATCACACGAACACGGAGCTTCCGTGAAAAACTCAACAAGTACAATATTCACGTCCTTGGCACTTCGTCAGGCAGAACCAAACGATCAGGAGAAACTACGAGACGAACAAATTATGATTTTAAAGAACCAGAACCACACGAAGACAAAAACAGACGGTGGTTTACGGGGACACGAGCTGTTTGACAGGAAAGTGCAACAAGATGTGTTTCTTTTGTCTTAGAAG
>NW_013968325.1:0-239 GCF_001266775.1 Austrofundulus limnaeus | reverse complement strand
GGGGGGGTGACCCGTGTGGCCGTGTCCGGCCTATCTCCAGACAGGGGTGGGAGCCTTTAGCTCAGTCTCTAGCTGCCTTACTTCCAGTGGTCGCTCCCTTCATGAACCCCGGCCTCTGGGTCAGCGTATTAGCTCAGGACGCCTCCAGATGCCGGTCACCACTGTTTCTGGTAGCCGCTCCCTTTTAGGATGTGCACTCTTTCTGTGACCAAGATAATGTTTAGTGACCTGTACAATAG
>NW_013968324.1:0-359 GCF_001266775.1 Austrofundulus limnaeus | reverse complement strand
AAACATATTCCCTTATAATAATGGATTAAACCCATATTTGTGAGCATTTTAAGACAAATGGGAAAGAAGAGAAGGCACAGTCACTGTCAGCAGAGTCACGCAATGTGGACCATTCTCCTTTGCCCCCAAAATTCAATTAAAACAATTTTCCAACCATCGGACTGTTTCTCTTTGATGGTATATTTCGTACGCGTCCTCTGTGACTCAGTCCCTCCAAAGGAGCTGAGTGTTGGTGGTTGTTTTCTTAGAATAGCCACACCACAGGCCCTGTCTGGTGACATGCCGAGCAGCACGCAGAGCCCAGCATCACGAGAGGAGAGTCTCTGAATGCAGACAGATCACTGAGCTGTAAACCAGTT
>NW_013968323.1:0-359 GCF_001266775.1 Austrofundulus limnaeus | reverse complement strand
GATTTATGTGGTAATGATCACTCCTGCAGCAAGATCACTATTTTCTGCTCCCTTGGCTCTTCAAAACTGCATGGGCGTGGTAATTTTCAGTGTATCTGTGCAGTAGGATGGCTTTCAGAGTGTTCGTCACATCCTTTTTCTTCATTTGCAAGACTTCGCTTATGACCGAAGGACCGAGCTCCGTTCGCACGACAGACGGACTCCTCTTTTCTTTTTTTTCCATAAAACCTCCTGCTCACCCTCCAAAGATAAGTATAAACATATATTTTCCTTATATAAACATTGGTTTGTTCTTAAACTAAACTTGCCAACTGTATCTTTCCCCTTCTTCCTCCTCCTTCTGCTCGGAGCATTCACCC
>NW_013968322.1:0-359 GCF_001266775.1 Austrofundulus limnaeus | reverse complement strand
GATACAAACCATTAAATTTAAATAAAAATTGTCAACGCAGCTCTCCTCATTTTGCCATATTGAATTCTGAGGTTGGGAATCTCCAACTTTTTGAGTAGAAATTCTAACTTTGGGGAAATTCCCAGTTGATTTTTCCAACTTGGACCCTTGAAATCCCAACTTGAGAACTAATGAAATGTTGCAATAGCCCCATCTTTAATCTAACCTCTGACTCTGAGGGTGTCAGACATAACATCGAAGATTATGACAGATTAAATGTTTATGTTTATGCACATGTTCCACAACTCAAAGCACCAAAAACAACATACTGCATTTTAGTCATTTTTAATGTGCTCACAAGATTATGTTTAGAAATAAAA
>NW_013968321.1:0-359 GCF_001266775.1 Austrofundulus limnaeus | reverse complement strand
GGGATGCGCTGTAGAACAAAATTTGATCATACTGAGAAGTTCGATCACAGAATAATCCCACAGATTAAACTTTGCTGGTCAAATCATGAACGAAGCGTGAATGAACTAAATGACCCGACTTTTCCAACACAGTAAAATTTATTACCAAGAAGTATTCTCACCTAAAATCAAGACAACTTTTAGATTGCATTTGAAGTTTGAAGTAACATTTAAATTTCAAGTATTTTTCAAACTTGTAGGGACCGATTTAGCAAAGGTTTCTGTGTAAAAAAGATGAGTGTTTTTAAATCTCGTACTTGTAATGTGATATCTGTATGATGCAGTGGCAGCTGGTCAATAGGGGGCGCTAGGGTACCGCC
>NW_013968320.1:0-359 GCF_001266775.1 Austrofundulus limnaeus | reverse complement strand
GTCTTCAGTTAATCCTAAATGCTGCTGCCATGAGAGTTGGAAGGAGAGATTATATTTATCAGGTTTTAGCTTCTCTCCACTGGCTCCCTGTCAAATTTAGCATAGAATTAAAAATCTTACTTCTAACACACAAAGCTCTCAACAACCAAGCTCTGCCTTATTTTAAAGGGGCTATATCATGTAAAATCAATTTTTTTGAGTTTTATATCATGTTATACTGTTATCCTCTTGTGGTAATATGCACGGTAGGCCACTATATCACACAAGTGCCTGTTTCTCATTGGCTGGGGAGCTCGCTGTTGTTGTATAAAGAGTATTCCTCCCTCCCACCTTTGTGTTATCGTTTGCCTTCCGGTTCG
>NW_013968319.1:0-359 GCF_001266775.1 Austrofundulus limnaeus | reverse complement strand
TATAAGAGGACACGGTAGAACTCAGCAACTTACGAAAGCTTTACATAAAAGTTGCAATATGGTGTTAGACAGTAAAGGACATTTTGAACAGAGAGTGTGTCCACATTTCTTTACCTAAACGAGGCGCCTGCTGCTGCCCCCTAATCCACAGATCAATTTAATCAGAGTTTGTGATAGGCTGTAATAAAGAAGAGGCAATATATTTGTGCCACGGATTGCATTCCACAAATTATCCCAACCTCTTTGGGAGATTGATCCTGACCCATGCCCAGAACCAATTTAAATTTATGTGGTCTTTACAGCTACACTGCGGTAAGTGTGAATTTAGAATGACTGGTTTTAGTCGAGAACCAGAGAAG
>NW_013968318.1:0-360 GCF_001266775.1 Austrofundulus limnaeus | reverse complement strand
AAAGTAAAAACTTTTCTTTTACTCAGATTAACAAACTAAAAGTGTACCTGCAGCTTTATTGTCAAATTATGCTGAACTTTGCAGATCTTCAGTGCAAATAGAGTATATTTCTTTACCTTGCTCAGGCTGAAAAACTTTCAAACCTGTATTTTTATTTTGTAAATTCCTAGGCTAACAGATTGAGCCCAAGTTGCATCAGGATGGGTATATGTTGTAAAACTATTTCCAAACCTTTGTGTGAGCGCTCATGGTTCTGACGCCTGCAGACGGTAGCAGCTGAGACACAAAGAGCAACATTGATTTATTTTCTTTTCTTGCTTAATACTTTCCAGGGTTTCAGGGAGCTGGAGACTATATGCC
>NW_013968317.1:0-360 GCF_001266775.1 Austrofundulus limnaeus | reverse complement strand
AGGTGCCCTCTTTTTCCATTTGAGCACCTGCCCCCTAAAATGTCTGTGCACACTACTGGACAAGAACTAATCAGCCCGGCATTATAATAATTCTTTAAAACACATTAACTCCAGAAACCTGAAGGCAACTGTACATGAACCTCTCCTGAAAACCTAATATTTAAGAAAAATAATGAACATTTTCAACTCTTCCACCCTTTTTTAGCACAAACAAATGCAAATAAAACAATGAAAAGCTCTGTGAAAAATCCTTTATGGAACGTAAATGAACTCAAAGATGGTATTTTTGTCTGCCTGTGGTGAAACAGCACCTGGTTACCCTGGCCTTGCTAAGACTGGAGGCGTGGTAGCAGTGGGCCT
>NW_013968316.1:0-360 GCF_001266775.1 Austrofundulus limnaeus | reverse complement strand
AATAAAGGCCTGGCGGACCGCCATGCTTTGCTGCCCCCGCCACCAGGCTAAGCGCTACTTGTTTGTTTTAAATTACGTCATTTTTATACACGGTGTGATGGTAGCCTCTTTCATAAATCAAATCTGCCCAATTGCTGCACAGACCAGTCCGGATTTAAGCCTCCCCGGGACATTCATAAGACCACGGGTGAAGGCGGGCAGTTCCCACTCACATAAACGTTTTCATAAATGAACCCGCAGAACGGAGAGGCGTGGAGAAGAATTCAGCTGAGCTGAACTGGACCACGACGTAGCATATTTATTATGGGACAGACGCCTGCTGCCTCGTATCAAACAAAACAACTGGATTAGCTCACTTTA
>NW_013968315.1:0-360 GCF_001266775.1 Austrofundulus limnaeus | reverse complement strand
AAGACTTTTCTAAGATTTTACACAACAAAATAGGTAAAAGTGTGTGATTCGTACTGATATGGTAACAGGTCAATATTAGTATCGTATCGGAAGTGAAAAAGTTGTATCAGGACACCCCTATTTACAACCAAACTATTTTGTTTCTCTGCAAAAACTTGTAATTGTTTAAAGGCAAACATCACAATATTGTGCAATCAAAACAACACTTTATAGTAGAATTGTATCCAGTATACTGTAATCTTATTACCATCCGGTTCAACTCCACAAGGACCCTCCATAGGACAAAGGAGCAGCACAGGTAAGTGTTTTTTCCTCCTTGCCTTTGTTTTAAACTAAACTTTAAGCTAAATCGATGCAGAG
>NW_013968314.1:0-360 GCF_001266775.1 Austrofundulus limnaeus | reverse complement strand
CTTACATATGTCACCTTTAGTTGTTATTAAAATGCTGTTTTTTTTGTTTAAATTAGAGCTGTCAGTTGTAACGCGTTCATTATGCATTAATTAAAATAGTATGTAACGCCGACAAATTTTTTTATCACACGTTAATCGCGCTTCAAAAAACACACTTTTCACCATGACACAGCGCTTTCCGTACGGTGAATTTTTCTTATTTTCCCTCTGTGCAAACAAGTGCGCAGTAGCAGGACGATAGCATGCCTTTAATAAGCAGAGATGGCCAGCGGGAAAGGTGTCTTAAATAGCAAGTTTCTTTTCAAATTTATGCCAGATGGCTCTCTCGTATAGTACATATCAACTTATACAGGTTGTCTC
>NW_013968313.1:0-360 GCF_001266775.1 Austrofundulus limnaeus | reverse complement strand
ATATACAAGAATTGTTGATGGAAACCTATTTGAATTTGTAACTGAGGCTAATCTTCCAGCAGGACAATAACCCTAAACATACTGTTGAAACAACACTCCAGTGCTTTAAATATCCAGTTTGTCCAGGCATGGTCCAGTCAATGCCTTTTAATTAAACTTAGAATATTTGGTTTGATTTAAAGATTGTTGGACAAAAGCAGCAAAAGAAGATGAAGCAGTTTTACTCTGAAAAATAGACAAAATAGCTGCTCTTGTCTAGGTACACAGCCTGGCCAAAAGAAAGTCACCACCCAAAATAATGGTCACATGCTCTATTATTTTGTTGGACTGCATTTAATTCAGTTCAATTCAATTCAGTTT
>NW_013968312.1:0-360 GCF_001266775.1 Austrofundulus limnaeus | reverse complement strand
GCCAGATAAAGCAGCCATTCAGATAAAGCTGTAAGCCATTAAGCAGTTTTATGAAAGCTGTAATAGAAGTGGGATAAATGTATGTGTAGCAACATCTATTGCTGGACAAAACAAAGGGAAGAAAATAACTGAAACATCCAAAAATCTAATCAAATTGCTTTTGGAGAACTTTGTGCACTTTAGGTTTAGTATTCTGACGAATGATGGTGTCCATGAACTGGTACATATTGAAGTTTTGTTAGGAGATTTTTGTTTATCTTTTTCTTGTTTTACAATTTATTAACATGTACTTCAAAAAGGAAATGTTTGAAAAAGTGTAAACGGATGCCAGGAGGCCCCACTGCTGCTGATCCCGTGTCA
>NW_013968311.1:0-360 GCF_001266775.1 Austrofundulus limnaeus | reverse complement strand
AGCACTGTTTATGAAGAGAGCAGTAAGTGCATTGTTGGCAAAATAACCCAACCTGATTTATGTTAAGACAAACTGAGGGAGTAGTACACTTGGGGGGTGGGGGTTTCCTATATGTCTGTAAGGCGTGTACATATATTCCTCTTTGTCTATTTCTCACTTTTTGCTTTTTTCTCAACACTTTCTTCATCACTCTGTCTTCTTTTCATTTATTCTGCCCTCAAACAGTAACAAATCAAAGTGCTACCATCACGTCATTGTATATTTTACCTCCTGCAGAACTTGCATATGTTTGCTCAGGTTCAACTGCAAGATGCAGCCTTTCTTCCTCTGCTCAGTGTTTAACTGTTTAAACTCATGGAA
>NW_013968310.1:0-360 GCF_001266775.1 Austrofundulus limnaeus | reverse complement strand
TTCTAATAACTCTGTTCTTTATTAAAACAAACCAGAGAATTTTACAGCCCTGAAGGCTAATCTCCCCGTCTGTTAATCCTGCCATGGTGGAGAGGTTAGAGTGTCCCAATGATCCTAGAAGCTATGTTGTTAGGGGCTTCATGCCCCGGGTAGGTTCACCCAAGGCAAACAGTTCCTAGATGAGAGATCAGACAGAGTGCAGCCCAAAGACCTCCAATGATGAGTCTCAACATTGGACTTAGTGTTCCCTCGCCTGGACGTGGGTAACCAGGGCCTGGAGGTGGGGCACATTGGGGAGCGCCTGGTGGTGTATGTTGGGGTTCACCCCGCTGAATGAGAGGGTAGCCTCCATCTGTCAAC
>NW_013968309.1:0-360 GCF_001266775.1 Austrofundulus limnaeus | reverse complement strand
GGAGCCGGGTTTGTTAATAAGAGTTCAGAGATGAAGCACAGAGTCAGACTGAAGGTTCGGGAGATGTGCCAGGATCACTGATGATATCAAACATGTGCTGCTTCACAGCCAGGAGTTTTTATATCATAATTAGTCACAGCATAACCCACCCCCCCCATCATACAGTTTTGAGATTTTGTGATTTTGTTGTAATCGTTAGATCCCTCCAGATCCGTTTCACGGGTTTAAATTCTTCACAGAAAGCATGAAGATCTCTGCTCCTTTATTCAGAAAATAAACGTATACTCACATCTCATCATCTTACACAAAAACCTTTTAAATAGAAGCCAAACCAAAATCATTTATGCTCTTTTAATTATG
>NW_013968308.1:0-360 GCF_001266775.1 Austrofundulus limnaeus | reverse complement strand
GGAGGATGCCGGTCAGACCTGGCAGACCCAAACGTATGGTGAGAGTCTGCTGGGAATGTCTGTCAGAGTCTCCCGTCAGGCGGGGCTTTAGCTCACACCTCTGGGGGAACTTCGATCACGTTCCAGGGGAGGTGGGGGTCAATGAGTCTGAGTGGACCATGTTCTGTACCTCCATTGTCGAGGCAGTTTACCTGAGCTGTGGCCATAAGGTTGTTGCTGTCTGTCATGGTGGCAATCCTCAAACCCGCTGGTGGACATCGGCGGTAAGGGATACTTTCAGGCAAAACAAGGAGGCCTATTGGGTCTTTTTGTCCTGTGGGACTTTGAAGGCAGCGATAGGTATCAGCAGTCCAAGCGTAT
>NW_013968307.1:0-360 GCF_001266775.1 Austrofundulus limnaeus | reverse complement strand
GATCCTTGAATCTGGTCTGTGAATCTGCCAGAGCCTGTGTGAGTGTGCTCCACACACACGGGGGTAAATTCCTTAATTACAGCGGGATATTGACGTTCTACTGCTGTGAGAGGAATGTGCAATCCTCACGGCAGCTGGAAATCTTCTCTGTGATGGATGTCCTGAAACATAACCTCACTGGAAGATGCAAGCTGAGCGAACTGGGCTTACGGCTGCTAAACCTAAAATCCTGCGGCGTCTAAACGTTTCTCGGTTCACTAAACACGAGCACGCTGCCGAGTCAGGGTCATTCCAAGTTATAACCCAGACCTGTCGAGGCTTGATTTTTGATTTATTCGTTTGTTTTTAATTATCGGAGTC
>NW_013968306.1:0-360 GCF_001266775.1 Austrofundulus limnaeus | reverse complement strand
ATGACAGAGAAAGACATTTAAATAAAGAACACTACAAGATTTCAAAAACTTACAGGGACCTGTTAAACATATGTTCAAAATTTGTTAGGGGAATAGAAGATAAATCGTATGAATTAGAGAAAGTGCGGCTTGAGTTACAAGATTATACAGATTACACAATACCAGAAAGAATTAAAATTAGAATATTAAAAAAGAATGAAAGTAAGCTGATCAAACAGTTGACTGCATTAAGAAAGAAGTTACATATGTATACTCCAGACGTTAACATGGAAAGAAAGAAAACGAGACTAATCGAAAGAAAATTCTTCTATGGGAAAGAAAAGGTTATTTTTAAAGACATATGTGATAATCTAGATGGTT
>NW_013968305.1:0-360 GCF_001266775.1 Austrofundulus limnaeus | reverse complement strand
TTTTAATCATTTGACAGCCCTAATTCATTCACAACACATAATTATTTCTCATCAGAACACAGTATTGTTGTTTAAAAGTTTCTGGTCACATGGTAGGGAGACCATCCAATCAACGTGACAGCTTGCCTCTAGGCCCTAGAGTCTAGTGAGAGTAGCCAGAACCAGAAGAAAGTGTTTACAAGCAGCTGAATCGTCCTGCCAGGGGGTGATGCACAATATTAAATGGCTGAGGCTTAGCTTAACCGCAGGGTATTTGTATGCATTTGGTTTTTACATTAACATTCAAGTCTTAATTCTGTACATACTTTTCACAATGTCCTCAGTTTGATGCAAGTACAAAGATGTGTGTGTGTTTGTGTC
>NW_013968304.1:0-360 GCF_001266775.1 Austrofundulus limnaeus | reverse complement strand
AAGGTTTTTATACTTTTGGCCCGAGAGCAGGATGAAACAAAGGTGGATTTAGATGCCCCCCAGCATCAGATCGTCTTTTAAAAAAGTTAACTGTGGTAGATACTTTTTTATCATATCTCAGATCTACGTGGCCTAATAACATGATTTAAAAACTGGTTTAAAGCTCGAAGTCTCTACTTTTCACTCGAGAGTCAGAGAGTGCGGATCTTTACAGGTAGAGTTTATTTTCTTCCTAAACTTTATTTAGGTCAGCAAGCATTGACAATGCTCTGCGGGTGACAAACGGCTCCGCGGCATGGTGAGGGACGCATAAATCGTGCGATACAACGATCAATAATGAAATTCATTGCCAACGCTTTT
>NW_013968303.1:0-360 GCF_001266775.1 Austrofundulus limnaeus | reverse complement strand
GATGAAACTCTTCACCTGTTTCTGATTCTTTCTGACTTTTCTCTGCCTCCTTCACTGACCTGTCAGATTCCTTCTCAGAACCGTCAGAGAGCAGAACCCAGCCGTCCTGTTTGACTCTGTTTCTGTGTTTGGATCAGTATTATTGACAGGAACAGAGTCCGTGTTCTGCAGAACCAACAGGCTTTAATTAATCAGTCATTTAAATTCACAACATTTTCTCTGAAACAGACAGTGAAACCTGCCAACAACAGAATCAGCTGTTCATCAAAACAATAAAGAACATGTTTGGATAAAGTTTCAAACTGAGGTCTGCAGAGCTCTGACCCTGTCCAGAACCTTCAGAACCTGGTTCCTCCTCTT
>NW_013968302.1:0-360 GCF_001266775.1 Austrofundulus limnaeus | reverse complement strand
GCCCTGAGACCTCAAATATAGAGTAATGGGATATATGAAATAGTGCTTTTAATGAGCTGCCTGAACATAAAAGTTGCCATAAAAGTTGTCAGATGAGTGACTAAATGTTCATTCAACAAGCAGCTGTGATGTGAGCTTTTTACAATATTTATTGCTGAGAATAACTGTCCTTAAAATATTTTAATTTATGAACGCTTTGGACAAGTGTTGCATTATTGTCGGCCATTTTACACACAGTCCGGCTAACAAAGCTGAACTAAATGTACAGTAAGTAGCCCTTGAACAGCAGTTTTATTTCATTTATTAGAACCCTGTAGATAAGCCAAACACATAATGTGACAATCATTGCCAGCATAAAAA
>NW_013968301.1:0-360 GCF_001266775.1 Austrofundulus limnaeus | reverse complement strand
ACATCTGCAAACATCTGCAAACATCTGCAGACATCTGCAGACACCTGCACACATCTGCAGACATCTGCAGACATCTGCAAACATCTGCAGACATCTGCAGACATCTGCAGACACCTGCAAACATCTGCAAACATCTGCAGACATCTGCAAACATCTGCAGACACCTGCACACACCTGCAGACATCTGCAGACATCTGCAGACACCTGCAAACATCTGCAGACATCTGCAGACACCTGCACACATCTGCAAACATCTGCAGACATCTGCAGACACCTGCAAACATCTGCAGACACCTGCACACATCTGCAAACATCTGCAGACACCTGCACACATCTGCAAACATCTGCAGACACCTGCAA
>NW_013968300.1:0-360 GCF_001266775.1 Austrofundulus limnaeus | reverse complement strand
ATCTCAGCCACAACAGCAACCTTAGGACACACAAGGACATAAATTTCAATATAAATACAAAATACTTTAAGTTACAGCTAAAAGATTACAAGTATAAAGACTGTTTGAAGCAAATGAAAAGAGCTAAATAGTTAATTCACTAAATGTAATCCAAAAGTAAGCTACGTTTTGTCTGTCCTTCGGTTTTGTTTTGGTATTTCACAACTCCAAAATAGGTAATGTTTATAGATTTATTTTATTTAAAAATATATATTGAGGAGCTCTCTTCCCACTGCATATTTTCACTAACCATGTTGGAAAAAACTGTAGCTTTCCTTTATCATAAATGCCAGAATAAAACATAGATGGATCAAAGCCTCA
>NW_013968299.1:0-360 GCF_001266775.1 Austrofundulus limnaeus | reverse complement strand
GGTTTTTACCTTCAGGGTGAACGAGGGTCAAAGGTGATGTGATGAGGTTCACACCTGGGGACAGGTCAAGTCTGTCTGGCTGTAGTTTAATTTAAAGGGTTAAACCGGGTTTTGTTGTGGACCTCAGATCCTGACCTTCAGGACTGTTTGGACCAACAGCTGTGATCTGTAGTTCTGTGGCGTTCCTCAGGGTTCTATACTCAGTCCTCTGATTTACCTCAACCCTGAACCTGTCCATGTGAATCAGAGTAGCTGGGTTCTGTTTAAATCTGTTAGGATCTGTGATTATGCCCCTTTAATGTACCAGTCTGTGACTGTTCTGGTTTTCCAGTGCCCCCCACCCCCATCACACACACAGAC
>NW_013968298.1:0-360 GCF_001266775.1 Austrofundulus limnaeus | reverse complement strand
AAGCTAAACAGAGCATTAGCCTCGCTACTAGCCTTGTTGCTAATCCAGGTCCAGGAAAGTGACAGAGTGCAAACTCTCCCTCTGTCTGTGGTCTGCTGCTCTTCATGTCCTTCTGATCAGGTCCAAGTTGTTTCAGTTAAAGCTTCTCCTGGTGTGTTCTCATCAAAGGTTGTGTTTTAAGAGACTTAGCAGAGTTGTTCCTCCATTTGTTTATTGGTTTGCTTAATCCTGCCGTACTGAACATGGCGTCGACCCACTATCGGTATGCAGATCACGTTCTGGGCACAGGTCAGCTGCGCCCAGAGACTCTCTATTCTTTTGCATTGAGGACCTACTGCGCCTGCCCCAAAGTTAAAATTA
>NW_013968297.1:0-360 GCF_001266775.1 Austrofundulus limnaeus | reverse complement strand
GGGCAGGACCTGGGGGGTAGAAGGGGCAGGACCTGGGGGGTAGAAGGGGCAGAGAGCAGCAGGGTGACAAGCTGTCCAAATGTAGAAACAGCACTGAGTGTTAACAAGCTTAAAGCAGGAGTGCTGACAGGAGATGATGAACAACAGACTGGTGCTGCTGGAACAACAATCTGTGTTCACTTAGAGCCTTTAAAGAACATTTGACACAGGTTTGGTTTGACCTGAGTTCTTTAATAACTCCACATATTGTTCCAAATGTGGACGTTTTAAATGATCTTTTTACTCCCCAGAGAGCTTTGAATTTGAAACAGTTAGAAAACAAAACCAATGAGAAAACTTTAAAAACAATGTACGCAGATA
>NW_013968296.1:0-360 GCF_001266775.1 Austrofundulus limnaeus | reverse complement strand
CTTTTTAGCTTAAAGTAAAACATAAATTTTATTTGGCTCTTGCTAATTGACTTTTGCTACTTTTAGCTTTTAGTTATATCTTTGCTTATTAGCTTCTAAGTTTCTAGTTAGCTCTTTTGTCAGAAAGCTGTGTTTTAATTCAGCCGTGCACTGAAATGGTCAAAATATCAAACATGGGATGTTTATGGGATTTTTGGAATCATGTCCTACATGATAATTATTATTTATGATCATTACATCTGCAATGCTGATTCCTTTGAACTGAACGCCTACATTACAGAAAGGACCTTCACATGTAAAATGTAAATCTGTCCATAGGCGTAATTTTAAAATGTACAATGTCATGTTTTTGAGCATAAC
>NW_013968295.1:0-360 GCF_001266775.1 Austrofundulus limnaeus | reverse complement strand
ATATAAGTCTACTTAAAGACCCTATTCGGACTAGCCATTAGCTCACCAATCTGGTCAGAAAAAGCAAACTTCAAAAGAGAACCATCCTTTGGCAAACACAGATTGTATAAAGAGGTAGCTGTGTTTTAGATGCTCCTGATTTGTTTTTCCACCCTAGGTGTTTTACGGGCCACAGGCTTCCAGGATGAAGGTGAATCCAACACTGTGACCTCACTGGTTTTCTGAGATGGCTGATGCACAGCTACTTTCCTGTAAGCGTATTAAACATAATGAATACAGAGAACAATGAGTGTGTGAGGGGGGCAGGGGAACATTTCTGCTCATAAAGGTAAAAATACAGATACCCTTCCTGGACAAAGC
>NW_013968294.1:0-360 GCF_001266775.1 Austrofundulus limnaeus | reverse complement strand
GTTCTCATGTGAGTCATGCACCGAAACAGACATATTATCAAACATTCTGGGATTTTTTTCACTGATGTGAAACGTAAATCTGTTGATTTCAAACCACCTGTTGGTTATACACACGCAGTCTTAAAGGGATGATCTGCTGCAGCTGAGCCATGGAAACACATCTACACCTGTGAGCAGAACCAGAGTAATATGAGACACTCAGATGGGCAGCAGGTTCTTCTGTCAGCTCCTCGCCGGTTTCAAAGCACTGACAGATGGATCAGTCCTTACAGCGTCGCTCCCAGCTGCAGGCAGATCCTCAATGAGTCAATTTCCTGGTTAAATAAAGGATACTACAACTACTACTACATTCTCATCTGC
>NW_013968293.1:0-360 GCF_001266775.1 Austrofundulus limnaeus | reverse complement strand
AAGCTTTGTACAACTGCTTTTTCTGAGCGATCTCGGCTCTCGTGGGAGAATTACTCCAGATAAGAACACGATTTTTGTTTTTTCAGACTCTTCAGGGGTCGTTTAAGGGATAAACTCATCAAGCGGGAGTAGCGCAATTAAAACCAACCAGTCCTCGTATTTAATGATGGACTGAGGAGTGTCGGTTGAAAACTGCTCGTTGTCACGAATTTGGTAAAAACCCACCTCCCCCCAGTGATAATTAAACACGTAACCCACGCTCGCTGTGAAACCATATTTCTCCAAAGAGAACTCTCTATGCAGAATAGGCGCTGGCAGGACCTGACTTCTAAATATACACTCACTGGCCACTTTATTAGG
>NW_013968292.1:0-360 GCF_001266775.1 Austrofundulus limnaeus | reverse complement strand
AGTTTTTCTTCAATATTTACAGTGAGTGTTTCTCTCAGTCTAACGATCATTTCAGAACTTTTTTAACTGAATTCTGTGATTTTTTGACACATTTTTAAAATAAACTTCAGTTTTTCTTCAATCTCTCAATAAAATCATTTTGTTTCAGTTTTTCTGCACCTATGACTGAATGATTAGTGACAAAACATAAACATCCATTATTTGAAAATATATTAAAAGAAATAAATGAACATTTTTAATTTGTATTATTTAAAAACATAATTAAAGCCCAACTGTGAGTTTTATATTTCTTTTTACTGTAACAATCAGTTTGGACTGTTTAACAGTTTTGTCCTTTTTTAATCCATGTTTGTTTTGTAT
>NW_013968291.1:0-360 GCF_001266775.1 Austrofundulus limnaeus | reverse complement strand
TTACTTTGTTTTTTTCCCCTTTGTTGTTGTTTTGTCATTAGAACATGACAGCAGCACAGATACTACTACAGATAACGTACTGTATTTCAGCTCGTCTAAGCTGCTGCTGACGTGTGTTTTTTAAAATCACATGAAACATTGTTCCTGTTTTCATCATAGTGTCTGAAAAACAATTTTTCTAGTGGTTGGAATCTTATAAATATGATCTGATTCCATGAAACTTGTGTTTTTAAATTATTTTTGTAAGTTGCACAATCATGGGAAGTTCAACCCTAATTCTAAAAATTTTTAATAAGCTGTGTATGTAAACAAAAAAACAGAATGCAATGCTTTGTATTAAACCACATATTATTCACAGTG
>NW_013968290.1:0-360 GCF_001266775.1 Austrofundulus limnaeus | reverse complement strand
TTCCTGAAATTTGCTTTTATTTAATGATTTTTGTTAAATAAATGTGTAACTTGAAGAGGAACTCACATCTCTGTTATAGAAAGGACTGTTTTGTGCTACAAACATTAAAAATGTTTGATTGTAATCTTGATATTACTTTTGACACACAAATATTTTTTAACAATTTGCACATTTTGTTTTGATGCCCCGCGCTTAAAAATGTCCACCTTTAAGATAAAAAAGCTGCATCTTATTTTTTGTGAACACTGATCTAAACATAAAGCAGCTCGTGGCTGGCACGAAGATTTTCAGCAGAAGAGACATTAGTTCATCATGAGGCCTAAAAATAAAAGATCTCATCAGTTTCTGTATAAACTACAC
>NW_013968289.1:0-360 GCF_001266775.1 Austrofundulus limnaeus | reverse complement strand
CAAGACTAATTACAAAAACTGAAAACTAGCGAAAAATTAAAATTCTTTACTTGTTCACATGTGATATTTAGTCAGTGTCCTGATTAGAGTGGGATGGGCACAGTCAAACCATGACTCATCAAGTATCATCAGCACTGTCAGCAGAGCAAGACAGAGAGCCACATTAAATTATACATTCTGTTGCAGAGAACACATCAAATATTAACATGAATCCCCAGCTGTGTTTGAGCCGGTCCTTCAGATGCTCCTCACGAGTAAGCAGTTTGTTCAAGCTTTTGTTAACTGACCAGCTGAAGACAGACTGCGCTGCTGTGAAGTTTATTTGACCACTCTTGTTTCCGAGGGAAATTAATATTCTCA
>NW_013968288.1:0-360 GCF_001266775.1 Austrofundulus limnaeus | reverse complement strand
CTGTTGGTGCAGCTTCATCTTTGCCTCCAGATAACCAAGCACAGTGGAGATAAAAACTCAAGCTCACATCTTTTTAGAACTACATCTAAAAATACTTTCTACAGTTCAAGTCAAATTCATCTTTTACCCAAAGGAGGATGTAATTTATGTTCAAAATGACCAGACCAGGGACCTCATGTACAAAGACTTGCGTGGATTTCTTACTTTAACGTGGCGTACGGTCAAATCGAGAAAATGGCGTAGGCACAAAAAAATCCAGATGTATTAAACTGTGTGTACGCCTGAATCCACGCACATTTCTTTCGTACATCACAGTTAACGTGGAACTGAGCGCACGAGAGCGGCCAACTCCTCCTTTGA
>NW_013968287.1:0-360 GCF_001266775.1 Austrofundulus limnaeus | reverse complement strand
GTTTAAAGCTGAAGTTATGTTGTTCTGGAAGATTTGGATTTGTTTTGATTCGTGTTCCAGAGCAGAGAGTATGGTTCTTAATTTTCTTTATTCTGGTTTCCTCTCATCAGAGGTGATTTATGGACATCCTACTGGGACGAGACGTAAATGTAAATATATTTATGCATGTCCTTTAGCTGAAAACCCAGTGTGATCCTCCAGGACAGAGATGTCTCCATGACCGGACCTCAGATCAACTGATGGATCACCCAAGGACCTGGCCCACACAGACCCTGAATTTGGGTATTTGGACACAGCCAATGTGTGGTAAGCCCCCCATGTCCCACCCATACATGGTAAAAGTTCAAGTTTATTTATATA
>NW_013968286.1:0-360 GCF_001266775.1 Austrofundulus limnaeus | reverse complement strand
AGAACGGTTGCAGACGAGCTTTGCAGGCTGCAGAGCCGGCAGGAAAACAACCGCAGAAACCTCGAACCAAACTCCAGAGTGAGGACGGTGATGTTCAAAGTGCCGAAGGCTAAGCTAACTGCTGACTCAGGAGCTGC
The DNA here is from genome assembly GCF_001266775.1 of Austrofundulus limnaeus. Classification (NCBI taxonomy): domain Eukaryota; kingdom Metazoa; phylum Chordata; class Actinopteri; order Cyprinodontiformes; family Rivulidae; genus Austrofundulus; species Austrofundulus limnaeus. The sequence goes on along the minus strand of NW_013968286.1, from coordinate 223 downwards.
AGCTAGCTTCCACAGAACAGAAACACTAACATTAATCTACCTTTTAATCCTGACTTTTAATCCCAGAATGAATAGCTTCACTTTGAAACGTCTGAACCTGCTCCTTCTGGTTTCATGTTTTATCCCTCAGGATTTCAACCCTGATCATGAGAAACTCTCTTATTACACTAAACAAAGTGCCTTATTACACTAAACAAAGTGTCTTATTACACTAAACAAAGTG
>NW_013968285.1:0-360 GCF_001266775.1 Austrofundulus limnaeus | reverse complement strand
ATGATTTCTCGTTCCTGCTTATCAATATTTTCGGTTGATTTTGGTTCATTTTTGGTTTTCTGTTTAGTTTTCTGTCTGAAGCAATAATTGTAAATTGTGGACCTCATTTAGTACATTTTCAGTGACAGTTTTACTTACATTTCTTAAAAAAAGAAAAGGGAAGCTGCTGATTGTCATGCAAAGTCGAACAAGGAAACAAGATGTATCATTTAAGCAGTTTTTAGGTTACTTCATAAACTACTTAAGGATATAAAATTGTGTTACAGAGCATGAACAGGACTGTGAAATTTCATTGGGACAAATTCCTGCACAATATAAGTCATTTATGAGTAAATAAGTCTGCAGGTTTTGGAGCTTAAC
>NW_013968284.1:0-360 GCF_001266775.1 Austrofundulus limnaeus | reverse complement strand
CAGTGTCAAAAAGGAGAAAGCCGGTGAACATTAGAAGTCAAGTTCTACGAAGTTACCCTTTTAAAAAATTATTAAGGAAAAACAAATCCATAGTCCAAACAAAGCAGAGTGGAATCAGTCAGGTGTAATTCCTGTCTGCCACAGGAGGGCAGCAAAATGCATCAAATTTAACAGCAGGACGTACAAAAACTTCATCAAGCTGCATCTTGCTTCCCCTCACTGCTGATCAGTGATCCGTATCACCTGCTGCCAAAGGTGAGGGCAGAGTGATCATGTTTTTGCCCATGCCCAAATTAAACCACAAACCACTGATTTTATTAAAACTTTCAGAAACTAATCACTGAATGTACATTTATTACT
>NW_013968283.1:0-360 GCF_001266775.1 Austrofundulus limnaeus | reverse complement strand
GTTGTTGAGGCTCTGATGGTTGTTGAGACTGATGGTTGTTGAGACTCTGATGGTTGTTGAGACTGATGTTGTTGAGGCTCTGATGGTTGTTGAGGCTCTGATGGTTGTTGAGACTGATGGTTGTTGAGGCTCGGATGGTTGTTGAGACTGATGGTTGTTGAGACTGTGATGTTGTTGAGACTGTGATGGTTGTTGAGACTCTGATGGTTGTTGAGACTGTGATGGTTGTTGAGACTCTGATGGTTGTTGAGGCTCTGATGGTTGTTGAGACTCTGATGGTTGTTGAGGCTCTGATGGTTGTTGAGGCTCTGATGGTTGTTGAGACTGATGGTTGTTGAGACTGATGGTTGTTGAGACTCT
>NW_013968282.1:0-360 GCF_001266775.1 Austrofundulus limnaeus | reverse complement strand
AGATTAAAAGATTTATTGAAATTGTCGTAACAACGTTTCCAGTTTTGGCTCATCACATGGGGATTAATTGTAATTTGTGTCCAGATTGAGATGGTTGAAAGAGCTGCAGGTTTATTATTTTCCTCTGTGTGGAACGACTTCGACGGCTGTGGATTTCTCTCCCAGCGAGGCGTCACAGATCAGCACCAACAAAGCTGCAGCCCATTGCCAGTGCTGGTATCAAGTCCGTCTTTATTTCACAACAGAAACAGACGGATGTGGATCGTTTCCATGATTCTCCTCGGCAGCTGAAGGATGATAATTTCATTAATTTTAACCTGACGCTCTTAAAACTCAGAGGTGTTTGTGATATTTTCCCTC
>NW_013968281.1:0-360 GCF_001266775.1 Austrofundulus limnaeus | reverse complement strand
CCACAACAAAACAGGAGGGAGGCAACTTCCCCGGCGTGACCTGTAGATGCTGCCATTTCTTAGTATCACCTCATCTGTGCAGGAGCTGCAACATTCTCTGATCATAGGATGGACTTCTGTAAAGGTAGCTGCAACAGAAACACACCAGCTGATGTGTTAATTAAAGATGTATCCTTCAATGAAGGAATGATGATCATAGATGCTTTTCAAGACACAGTTGTAATTCTAGATAGTCACTGCAGCTGCAGCTCAGCATCACGCTCTAAGCAGGGCCAGCCCATGGCATCGGCAGTATAGGCAACTGCTAAAGGCGCCACCAGTCTAGGGGGCGCCACAATTGGGGGATGAAAGAAATATATT
>NW_013968280.1:0-360 GCF_001266775.1 Austrofundulus limnaeus | reverse complement strand
GTGCTTATTAAAAAGAACAAGGATAAAACTCAAAACATTGTATTTTTCCTATTCCCTTGGTATTGCTGCTACACAGCACTCTCATGATTGAAGCTGGGCTTTGTTTAATTAATTTTTGGCTTGATGGAATGACTAGGGCTTATGCCTTTGGCACAGGGTTGACACACCGGCCCTTTAAGCCTCAAACTCATTGCCATAATGTGCTCGAAAGAAAACCCTGCAGAGAGGATGAACCGGCAGGTCTTCGATCTTATCACTGCCATGACCACTCCTTCATGACTTAAACCTCAGTAAGGTGACATCTGCACAGTGCGGACGAGGTTTAAAACATCTGACATTTATTGTGTCTAAGCAAATTAT
>NW_013968279.1:0-360 GCF_001266775.1 Austrofundulus limnaeus | reverse complement strand
ACTTTATATAAACCACAACTGAATGATTTAAATGGGAAAAGGAAGGATTTAAGAGCAGGATATGTCCTTTAAGTTTAGCTTAAATCTTCATCCTCAACTTTGAATATAGAGAAAACTGTCACAAAATATGTTTTGGGAATTATAAGTAAATGAGTTCAACAAAATGGGGGAAAGGTAAATATTAAGAGGGGATTTTGGATCCAATTTTTATTTTAAAAAATAATGCCGGCGAAGAGACTCAGTCATCCAAGTCATGATAGCTCCAGCCCAAACTACATGTGAATCCAAGTCCTTTCATGGCTTCACATGTTGGTTTTATTAAAGCTAGCAACTCAGCACACTCCAGACTTTGAATTGAGA
>NW_013968278.1:0-360 GCF_001266775.1 Austrofundulus limnaeus | reverse complement strand
CCTTTGTTTAAACTGAGAACTTTGGCAAATAATTCAAGAGAGGTCTAAAGTTAACGGGGAGTTAAACTGGGCCTTCAGCCTTTTTAGGGGCCCTCTGAGAGAAACTGGACGGCTGAGCTTTGAGGGAAAAACTCAGAATGGAAAAATGAGTCGATACGTTCACATAAGGTACGAGTACGAATACTGTTTCTGCGAGAGGTTCAGCCAAAAAGCAAACTATAACAGGTTCTGGACTAATTTCAGCACTCAGTTGTATAACCCACGGTTCATCTTGAGCTGGGAAGATACACACTCACAACAACATTCAGCCTCATTCAGCAGCCGTTTCAGTTTCCAGGTGAATCCAGCTCTCCTGACGCT
>NW_013968277.1:0-360 GCF_001266775.1 Austrofundulus limnaeus | reverse complement strand
AAGAAATTATCAGTATTTTGACCTCCTTTCACCCAGAGACATTCAGTCCTTCAGAGGATGTCCTCAGGTCTAACATACTTATTCTGGTCATGCCCTACTAGGGAGTTATATTTTGAAAAAATCTGTTTCATTTTTTCAGCTGCAGTCTGATATCAGAGCGCGTCAAACGCACACGACCTGAAGCAGCTAATATTAGAGGATTTCATCAAAGCGGAGTTCATTTTCAACTGTAAGAGCCTGGAGGGAATACTAGACCTCAGCTGAGTCCAAGGACCTGCACTGAGTGAGACCTTCTATCTAACACGCAATGTTCTGAGGGATTGTAAGGATCAAATAATTACATTTCAACTTTAAAGACCT
>NW_013968276.1:0-360 GCF_001266775.1 Austrofundulus limnaeus | reverse complement strand
TTTTTCTTAATTTTATTTTTAGTTTTTGTGCCTTTAATTTTATGGGCAAGCATCTACACTAGCTAAGAAAACAAATAACAGATGCTGAGTCAGCCTTTCACTCTGAAATGCCCAGGCCAAAAAGTAGACTAGTTATGCAGAGTGATTTAATGTTTGAACAATCAACCTAAAGGGCCAACACCTGGTCAATAAGAAACAACTGTCAGTCGTTCTAATAGTTATGCTCACTTGAAAAATGGGTGGGTTCAGACAAAGGGTGGTATGAGTTGTTTAACACATCTACATGTAAATTCCAGGAAATAAAAGCTGACATTCTGAACTCTTGTCTCATGCTCATGCTCATCTTTTGCTCTTAAAGCC
>NW_013968275.1:0-360 GCF_001266775.1 Austrofundulus limnaeus | reverse complement strand
CTATTAGATGTTATCAGTCCCGTACACTGTGTGCAGACTGTCCCTCCCCTACCTCCTAGTAGGTTGGAAGATATTTATTAATCACTTTTACACCTGAATACCTGGAGAAAACCCACACATGCATGGAGAGAACATGCAAACTCTACCTAGAAAGGATTCAGTCTGGCAACCTTTGCCCAGAGGCAACAGCTCTACCAACTGAAACACAGTGCCACTGAAATTAGTTTCAACTTTCCACAATTTTTTAAGCTTTTCGTGCTCCCACACTTGTTACAAAATTTAAAGTTTATACAGAGGGTTGCAAAAGTTTGGGCAGCCTTTTGAATTTCCTGATTTACCTTTATAAATCATTGATTGTTT
>NW_013968274.1:0-257 GCF_001266775.1 Austrofundulus limnaeus | reverse complement strand
CCTACTAACAAAAAAATGTTAAAGAAATGAATGTTGACACTTTTTAAGTTAATTCTCATATCAGAACCTGTTTTTCAGTTGTTTTCTCAAAAGTGGGTTTCTTTCGCTCTACAGAAGACAGAATGAATTTTCATTTTTAAAAAATGGATTCTTTCAAAGTCTTTCCCTACTGACAAAAAAATGTTAACGAAATGAATGTTGACACTTTTTAAGTTAATTCTCATATCAGAAGCTGTTTTTCAGTTGTTTTCTCAAAA
>NW_013968273.1:0-360 GCF_001266775.1 Austrofundulus limnaeus | reverse complement strand
TTTAAGGAGCTTTTTCAAGTTGAAGGATTTTTTTATTATTATTTTGCAACATGGCATACGTAGCATGTGTTTGATTTGATCCAGTCAGAGGAGCATAGGCCTATGAGGAAGGAAATCTATGTCCTGAATTTTAAAAAGTGCTTTTAAAGGCATTATGCAATAACTCTGTAAGTACTCGTAATCGGTACTCGGTATCAGCGGCTATCCAAACTGAAGTACTCGTTCTTGATCTGTGAAAAATAGGTATCAGGACATCCCTACTTAAGAGTATTTCATTGAAGATTGACTTATTGTGAACAATGGATAAATTAGCAGTTTTGTGTCTATTTGTATCTGAAATGATGACTCAAACTAACACCA
>NW_013968272.1:0-360 GCF_001266775.1 Austrofundulus limnaeus | reverse complement strand
CTACTGATGAACAAATCAACCGACGAACAAACTGACCTACGAACAAACCTATGAACAAACCGACCTACAAACCAACCGACCAACCTACTGATGAACAAACCGACCGACGAAAAAACTGACCTACAAACCAACCGACCAACCTACTGATGAACAAACCGACTGACGAACAAACTGACCTACAAACCAACCAATTAACCTACTGATGAACAAACTGACCGACGAACAAACTGACCTACAAACCAACCGACCAACCTACTGATGAACAAACCGACCGACGAACAAACTGACCTACAAACCAACCGACCAACCTACTGATGAACAAACCGACCGATGAACAAACTGACATACAAACCAACCGAC
>NW_013968271.1:0-360 GCF_001266775.1 Austrofundulus limnaeus | reverse complement strand
GTACCATACCATACCATAACGTACCATACCGTACCATAATGTACCGTACTGTAACGTACCATACAATACCATACCGTAACGTAACGTACTGTACCTTAACATACCGTACCGTACCGTACCATAACGTACCGTAACATACCGTACCGTACCATAGGAAACATACCATACTGTACCGTACCATAACGTACCGTAACATACCATACCGTACCATAACATACCGTACCATACCATACCGTACCGTACCATAACGTACCGTAACATACCGTACCGTACCATAACGTACTGTACCGTACCATAGGAAACATACCATACTGTACCGTACCATAACGTACCGTAACATACCATACCGTACCATAACAT
>NW_013968270.1:0-228 GCF_001266775.1 Austrofundulus limnaeus | reverse complement strand
GAACAGATCAAGACAGGAGCTCATCTAAAGTTTGTGAAACAAAGCAGCTGTCAGTGCAAGCTGTTTTTCTTTGGTTTTCAGGCCAGGAACGTGCCACTAACACACTGAATGAGTTTTATATAAAACAACTGAAGTTTGATCATGACTGAACCTCTGTATGGATCACAGACTTTGAGCTTCACCATCACTGATGCACATGCCTTACCTTCACATCACTTGATACAGTGA
>NW_013968269.1:0-360 GCF_001266775.1 Austrofundulus limnaeus | reverse complement strand
ACCTAGTTATTACAGTTACGCAACATATGTCAGAAACATAAATGCAAGCAAACAGTCAAAAAGTTCAACCGCTTTGCTCCAAGGCGTGTGATTGGCTGGGAGAGGCATGAAGGCGTGTGCTGGGCGGTCCCTGGCGCTTGACAGAACCATGTGATGTCACAATAGGCGGGGCCACATGGTTAGATCAAGCACAAGAGACAGCTGCACGAACCAATCAGAGTAAAGGTCCACACAGGAGGAAGGTGGGGCAACAGAGAGCTGCACCAATCAGTCAGGGGAGGAGGGTCCATACAGGACAGGAGAGGCAACAAACAGCTGCAGATCCACACAGGAAGGAGGCAGGAACAGAGAACTGCCCAC
>NW_013968268.1:0-360 GCF_001266775.1 Austrofundulus limnaeus | reverse complement strand
ATAAAGATATTTTTCATCTCAAACTTTTATCATCTGTGAAAAAGGCCTATCACTTTAGATATTAACCCAATGTCAGGCTTCAGTAATTACAGCCAAATGACAGGACAATTTCCACTGAGTGGTGGCAGTCACTGGCCATCAGGGACACTCATTTTGACATGGTCAAGCTTTAAATTCAGCTCGTTTCCTCATGCAATATTGACACTAATGTGTTTGATTGCTAAGATTGAGAAAGGCACAAGAGGAACGAGGAGATGGGAATTTGCTCCATAAGCATGAAATGAGGGCAGAAGCATTAGACATAAAACTCGTGCACACTATGTGGGCCAAGTAAATAGAAGGAAAGGGAATACTATAAGA
>NW_013968267.1:0-360 GCF_001266775.1 Austrofundulus limnaeus | reverse complement strand
ATATAAGTACAGTCCATTTACCATTTACCATTATTCCATAATCTTACACCCTGGATTGAAATACTCAGTCCCTTCAAACTGGTTCTAAATTTAGTTTTAACAAACATCTCCATCCCATTGAAATTGTAACAACTCTCTCTTTTATCAAAATGCAAATGGATGTTAGAAGGTAATGTTTTAGACAACTTATGCCAATTTATGAAAAGTTTGTCAAACTCTAAAGATGTATAAATTGAAGATGGAATTAGAAAAAATTTAACTGGAAGCTTCTTGTGGAGCTTCTTGTACTGCCAACAATTAGATTTAACATGCAGCCAATGCTTTCGTAAGTCGGCGTAAATTGTCCAAAATATTATAATG
>NW_013968266.1:0-360 GCF_001266775.1 Austrofundulus limnaeus | reverse complement strand
GAGATAAGAAGATTTGGACCCGTTTCTTAAATAACTTTTATCCATCATCAACATGTTTTCAGGTTCTGGACCTGTTTTCCCGTCAGAGGAGAATCATTGCACAGGTTTCAATACCATTCTTGGGCACTTGAGATGGGTTGGAGATGCCCTTGTGAGACTGAGCCTAGGGCTACTCAGGCTAGGAAATCGAGAAGCCCCTGCAAATGTTGCAAGATATTCTGGAGACTCCCTCAAGTCATCAGCACTCACCGCCCAGTGAAATACTACCTTAACAAAAGACTTTCACAAAACGGTAATTCTCTAAAGTTGGAAGTAACAGCTTTCTGTGTAGAGTTCTCAATGTGACCTTTAAGTTTTTTT
>NW_013968265.1:0-360 GCF_001266775.1 Austrofundulus limnaeus | reverse complement strand
GAGACATGAGCGCTCCTCCGCTGATCCGCGCGCCCAGCCCGCTGCCCTTCCTGGGGGGGTCCAACAGCCCCAACACGGAGGGGGGAGGAGTGGGAGTGATCTCCTTCCAGATCCAGATCGGGATGAGCCGGGAGCCGGTTCTGCTGGACGCCGCGGAGCTGAGCCTGAGTCAGGTCCGGGAGGTGGCGTGCTCCATCATCAACCAGAAGGTAACAAGGGTCCAGACCCTCAGGAGACCCCCACACCTGTCCTAACAGGGACACACAGTACAGGGTCCACCTGGGGTCAGAAACCTGGAGGAGGACTCGGATCCTGGGCTGGTGTTTATTTACACAAACCCAGGATCAACCAATCAGAACC
>NW_013968264.1:0-360 GCF_001266775.1 Austrofundulus limnaeus | reverse complement strand
CTGATCTATAGCTTTAGGAGCTAACCTGGTTAGCTTTAGGAGCTAACCAGGTTAACTTTAGGAACTAACCTGGTTAGGGTTAGGAGCTAATCTGGTTAACTTTAGGAGCTAACCTGGTTAACTTCAGGAGCTAATCTGGTTAACTTTAGGAGCTAACCTGGTTAGCTTTAGGAACTATCCTGGTTAACTTTAGGAGCTAACCTGGTTAGCTTTAGGAGCTAACCTGGTTAACTTTAGGAGCTAATCTGGTTAACTTTAGGAGTTAACCTGGTTAGCTTTAGTAGCTAATATGGTTAGCTTTAGGAGCTAACCTGGTTAACTTCAGGAGCTAACATGGTTAGCTTTAGGAGCTAACCTGGT
>NW_013968263.1:0-360 GCF_001266775.1 Austrofundulus limnaeus | reverse complement strand
GACAGGGATTTGGGAATTCTAGTGTTAAGGAAGATTTCAGTAATATGTTTGAGATAAAAGCACACGTGCTGCAGGTCAACAGGACTCATTTTAACAAAGAATCAAATGTTTAAACACAACTAAATGATGTTCAGCTGTGTTTACTGCAGCACAGCTGATAAAAGAGGAGTTTTGTTAAAACAATGACAGTAAACATGTCCTATCTTCTGTCTTTAAGAAACTTTTACAGGATCACAGCTTCTCTCACAGCTCCATCTGGTTCAGGTAAACAAAACTAACCCTAATTATGGGTTTTCTCTTTTCTACAATTATAACAAAATAAATTTTTATTAAAACCACTTTGGTTTGTGAAGACGAGCC
>NW_013968262.1:0-360 GCF_001266775.1 Austrofundulus limnaeus | reverse complement strand
CCCTCTGACCACCATCAGTAACTGGTCACAGTGTCTTGCCCAAGGACACAACAACTAAGATGGCTGGAATGGTGGATCAAACTGGCAACCCAGCAACAGGATGACTCCCCCTAACCACATGGTCACAGCCGCCCCAAAAATGTCGTACTGCACTTTAACTTCAAGCAGGCAACTCTTACAGCATTTGTTTTTAGGAGGGATTCTGCTTTGGTTACTTTGGTTCTGATAAGTGGCAGTTTATCTTAGTCACGTTGTTTCTCAGTGTCCCTGTTTTGGATGTGGTTAATGAGTCGTGAACATTTTTGTGGACAAAGGTGTGTCGCAGCGTATCAGGAGCTCTTTGGACTGCTCCACTTCTGA
>NW_013968261.1:0-360 GCF_001266775.1 Austrofundulus limnaeus | reverse complement strand
TGAATAAACAGGAATCAGCTTGATTTCTTCTTAAAACTTTATTTTCAATCTTCTGTCTCCAATCAGGTTCACAGAACAGCACACAGGCCTCTAGACATTGGGTTGAATCAAAACAAACACAGCTGCCCTGCTCACAGAAGCAGAGACTCTCTAACACTGACAATTTCCTTTTACCATAATAATGAACTGAGCCTATAATGTATCTTTCTTGCTGGTTACACCCCAGAGGTGTTACCTTTTATGTCAGACGTCAGAACTTAACTCATTTTTGTTTAAGCTAAAGAAAGAACACATGATAACACACCAACTCTTTGTCAGCTTTAACTTTACAGGTTGAAATGATCAGACAGTATAAAATAC
>NW_013968260.1:0-360 GCF_001266775.1 Austrofundulus limnaeus | reverse complement strand
TTTAAGATGGGTAGAATTGTTGCTGTAAATCCTGATTGTAAAGGCATAGTGCGGGATGTTTATATGAAAGTTTCTCCAAGTGGGTATATTTTGGGAAACACACCTAAACCTTCTGTGAAATGTTCTGGATTGGTGAAGGAATTTCAGGGTACTGTACTTCATCGGGATGTCCGACGCATTGTAGTACTCATCCCGGCAGAAGACCAAGCAGAAGGAACCAAGCCACTTAAAGGTTGCGATCTTCCCAGGTAAACCTTGTGAGATCGAGTGGGAGGTGTTGTGCAGATCTGCTCATGGATTCAGATGTGGGCATATGGGCACATTTGTGTGATTAAACAACATAAACACACACATTAGTGT
>NW_013968259.1:0-360 GCF_001266775.1 Austrofundulus limnaeus | reverse complement strand
GCATGTGTTTGATAACATTTAACTCACATATTTCATCTGGTTGGCTGCAGGAAGAATCTCCTAGCATGTGGCAGGTTGGAACTTCAATAAATGCAGTGGCCTTTGGTACAACGAGGCCTAGCAGTTCCAGTTTTTTCATTCACTTCAGTCAACGGAAGTCGGGTATCCCCCTGACTGCAGATGTGCGAAAATCGCATATGAGCATGCGTGATGAAATCATTTGGCAAAAGGTTCATTGCATCTATAAAAATAACAATAATAAAAAAACAGAAATATTAAGAATAAAAAGGAGTGGACTTAATTTTTTAAAAAAACTTTATTTGGACCAACAATTGGAACAACAAAGATATTGTATTGTTT
>NW_013968258.1:0-360 GCF_001266775.1 Austrofundulus limnaeus | reverse complement strand
GCCCCAGACCCCGGGAACCCCCAGCACGCCGGCGGCCAGCCGCACACCCTACCGGGGGGCCGAGTAGCTTCTTCCAGGAATGGCCAGTGTTCAAGGCTAGACTACTGGTTAACCCCTAATGAACTGGTAAATAGTATTTCATGCTGTAAAATCTTAGTAGCCCCTCTGCTGCGGCGCAGCAGAGCAGCAGAAGATAAGTTCAGCAGGCAAAAGCTCATGGTATGGCAGGCAGATATTATATTTATTTGGCTTCACCACACTTACATTCCAGTTATCTGAAATAGTTTTGACTGTATGTGCAGCTTAAGCCCCTAAAGGTCCTGTTCCACTATAACATTTTAGCCAACTTAGAATATTTTT
>NW_013968257.1:0-360 GCF_001266775.1 Austrofundulus limnaeus | reverse complement strand
TGAATATATTATTAGAATGTAAAAACATGAATGCATGGTATTTGGAAAATAATGGTTTATGATTTATTGCAGTCCAAGCAGCTTTTTGTGATAATAATAATAATGTGCTCCCAGATTGTGTTGACGATAATTTGTGGCTTATTGTGCAGCCGTAATATTAAAACAATATGTGTAAGCTTAATTAATTTCGAAATCCCTAGAGGTCTAACTGCAGAAACTTCATGACTGTGTTTTTTGCTTGCTCAGTTGACTCACGCTCTTAATTATTAAGTTGAGTCTGCTAAATGTTGGTCATCAGGGAGCACAGAGCCACAAAAACAGTGGGTAGATGTACCTAAAATTCCACTGTTTCCTTTAGCC
>NW_013968256.1:0-361 GCF_001266775.1 Austrofundulus limnaeus | reverse complement strand
GAGATACACTGTAAAAACATACTGTTGGATTTTCTTAACCGAGTAAGTAAGTAAATCCAACACATCTGTTTTTAAGTGCAGTTTGCCAACATGCAAAACGAGCAAAAACAATCATTCTTTGCATTAATCACAGTGAGTAGCAACAAAGAAGTAAAGTGGTTTTACTGTGTAGAACATTATTTTGCTCAACAACATCGTGGTGTAAGTCAGACATAACTGTAGGGTCAGAAGTAGTGACGATAACACTTTACTTTGCACATACGTATATCAACATTTGGCCCACATTTATAACTATATTCATGGATTTTTATGTTTTAATTTTTTTCTTTTGTATCTTGGAGATAAATTAAAGAGGACATCC
>NW_013968255.1:0-361 GCF_001266775.1 Austrofundulus limnaeus | reverse complement strand
TTCTGTAAAAAATTTGAAATGGTCAGTTAGGATTCGCCACTGACAGCCACAAACACGTAGCCTCACTTTCTCCTACCTAAACATGTCTGATTTTATAATATTGACCAAACTGCAGAAAATGACTGTAATTTTAACACTTATGGAAACACACAGATGGATACCATTAGTTAGCATCTGCCTTATGTATCATTACATGTTTGTTTGTTCAGCAGGGATCTTATAAACAGCTTACCTGAATGAGACAAAGCATCTCTTTATCTATCCCATCTTCTTTATTAGTCTAGCAGGTTTTTAGTCTTGGTCTCTGGAGTGCTCTACCATATCGTCAAGGCCTTGAGGGATTCTCTTTCTCACTCACTTC
>NW_013968254.1:0-361 GCF_001266775.1 Austrofundulus limnaeus | reverse complement strand
AGTTACGAAGTAATAGTTTGATGTTTTGTAGGAGGAGTTTGTCCAAAACATGATTGGTCTGTTTGACTTTTGTGGGCATAGTTTGTTAAAGACGTGTTAGGTTGGAATGACTATTTTGTGTGAGGTTTGAAGGAGCCAGGACCAGCTTGGGGCTAGCTCCGTTGAAATGGCCAGGAAGCACCTAGAATTTAAAATATTAATTTGAGTCATAACTCGAGACAGGAAGGAGCTAGCCGGGTGAAATTTGAATGCCACACATGGAAGGATGTGTAACAATCTTTCTCAGCCAAAACAGCCCTACACTCCTGGAAAAACTTGGACATATTTTAATAATGAGCTCGTGTGCGAGGCTGAGAGGTTT
>NW_013968253.1:0-361 GCF_001266775.1 Austrofundulus limnaeus | reverse complement strand
CTCCTAGACACTATAACTGCACAAAAAATAGTTTATAAAGGCAAAAAAAAGTGCATTTAGCATGATATGTCTCCTTTAAAGAGGGGCACACGGTCTGGCATCTGATCACTTGTTTCCCGAAATCCTGGACTGGGGGCTTTCTTTAAGTTGCATCTGGAGACTGTGGCCTAAAGCTGACAGCTGAGCAGTTTAACACAGTCTGCCTCATCTTATTCTGTCATTAACACAGTGGGCCGGGAGTCAAACAGCTGGAGCACATGCTGGCATTTAAACATAGGATAATTTAAAAGAAACCAATTATGGGTCCTAGAATTTTTTTATGGTATGTCTGTGGGCTATCCAGACCATGTTCATTCAATTT
>NW_013968252.1:0-361 GCF_001266775.1 Austrofundulus limnaeus | reverse complement strand
CCACAATTAGCATGGCTGTCACTATAAAACAATTTAAAGTAGACATATCATGCAAAATCCACTTTTTAGCTCTTAAACATATTTTGTTGTACTTGGAGTCTCTTGGAGGCAGGAAAGTTTAATCTAGTCTCTCCTGGTGCTGCAAAGATATTTTCATACTCTGTTTGGGGCATATTCAGAACCCGTTCAGTTTTCTCTATTTTCCATGAAATTTTCTGAACTATTGCTTCAAATTATCTGCAACAGAATTGCCTAATTACGTCTGGACTAACAAACTACAATTTCATCGTCTTAATTCTCCGGTTCTGGGTCAGACTCTGGGTCCAGCATGTACAGCTTGATGGATAAGTCTTCTGTACAC
>NW_013968251.1:0-361 GCF_001266775.1 Austrofundulus limnaeus | reverse complement strand
CACCTGTTCAGTTAAAGCTAAATTATCATCAGCTTGCATAATTTTGTGCATTTCAGTATTTAAGGTCTAGCAGATATCCAGTATAAATCTAATGGAGACATGTTGCATCGTTTTGTATTTTACACACCCTGAAGTGCGATCCAACAGTTGCCACTGTGACAACAGGAGGAGAGGCCCCCAGCCGTGACCAACACATGGTGATAAAAGCCACTGCCAGCACTCATCTGTATGTATGTGTGCAAGTGTGTGTGTAAGTGTGCATGCACCATAAATTAATAAACATATCTGACAAGTGCATTGCAGGCACCCGAGGGCATCATCATGTTTGCAAACAACCCTCCACTTCCCCCCTGCACAGGCT
>NW_013968250.1:0-361 GCF_001266775.1 Austrofundulus limnaeus | reverse complement strand
TAACACTGTGAAGAAGAAAAAGAGTTCAAATGTGCTTTAATGTTTTTCTTAGTACTAGGTTTATTAATCATGGTTTTATCATTTTTCTTAAAATTGATTTAATGATTAATATTGTGTAATATTCATTTTACTAGTAATACATTTGTGCAAAGTTGTGAATGTGTCTTATAACCTCAGTGAAGTGATGTTTAAAACACTTTTGTCTAAGCAGACGCCAAGGTCTTTTGCTGATAAACAACTCACAGCTGGCACGGGAATGTGTGAGAATACAGATTGTTTTCTTTCTCACTCTCTTCCCTCTCAAAAACTAATCTTTCCTGTTCAGACAATTAACAGTCAGTAGTTGTCTTTGTCTGTCGTT
>NW_013968249.1:0-361 GCF_001266775.1 Austrofundulus limnaeus | reverse complement strand
TTAATCTCTCACATGAGAATCCACACAGGTCAGAAACCATTTGTATGTGAGGACTGTGGACATATATTTAGCCGGAAGGGGAGTTTAAACTCTCTCATGACAGTCCACAAAGGACAGAAACCATTTGTATGTGGGGACTGTGGACATAGATTTAGCCAAAAGGGTAATTTAGACTCACACATGAGAGTCCACATAGGACAGAGACCATTTGTATGTAAGGACTGTGGACATAGATTTAGCCAAAAGTGTAGTTTAGACTCACACATGAGAGTCCACGCGGGACAGAGACCATTTGTATGTAAGGACTGTGGACAAGGATTTAGCCAGAAGGGAGTTTAACACTAGAACTACCAGAGAGGGG
>NW_013968248.1:0-361 GCF_001266775.1 Austrofundulus limnaeus | reverse complement strand
CCGCAGGGTGGCTGGGCTCTCCCTTAGAGATAGGGTGACATCCTGTCCCTGACCCTAGTACCTAAAATTAACTATTTTTAGAAAACGTAGGAAATTCAGGTCAACTACATGTTCCAAAGCCTAAAATGACCTAATATTCGCCGTAAACATCCTATCCCTGACCCCAGCACCTAAACTTAACGATTTATCTTGATCCCTCATGTTAACCTCAGACCCCCGACCAAAAGACCCCTGGTGGTGCAACCCGGAAGGGTCATGAGGGGGTCACCCGACGCGTCAAAATAAGACGCAGAGGGATCTTTGGAAAAGTTGACTTTGTAACCGTTTGCATATGGTCATGATCCATTTCAAGATCTAAGTG
>NW_013968247.1:0-361 GCF_001266775.1 Austrofundulus limnaeus | reverse complement strand
AAAATATACTTAAGTACAATTAATGTCAGAAACTTTAAGACTTATTCTTGTCTTCTTAAAGAAGACATTAACTTTTACCAAAGTAATTTTACGGTAAGAGACTTCTTACTTTATTCAAGAATCACTTTGAGGTACTTTATACAACACTGCCTTTGACTTGTTGAAGAGTAGATTAAGCCAGGCAAAATTCAGCTTTACTGTTTGAGACAGTCAACCTTTTATAAGGTCACCATAGTTTAGTGGGAGCAACAGGGATTGGGAAAAACCGGAGGCAGGTCCATTAATTGTGATCTATTTGTGTTTTATCAAGGATTAACAAAGCAGGTGGAGGCAGAAGGATTTATCTTGACCACCACATGCT
>NW_013968246.1:0-361 GCF_001266775.1 Austrofundulus limnaeus | reverse complement strand
AGTTATAGTACTTATATAACCTTGGGAACTTCTGTCAGAGATATAATGCCAGAATAACTGTATAATGCAATGTTAACAATGGCATAAATGTTTCTGACATGTTGTCTGCATAAAATGTTATAAAACATTTTGGATATAAACCATTCATACATTGTTTTTGCCCTACTCATACTGGTAGTTTGCCTGTTCTGTCAACATTAAGCTCTGTTTCGCCAAACTGAAGCTCAAACAAGAGCTGTCGACAAGCGGTAATGTATTAACATGTATGTGTCTTAAAAAGTCCATTTGGAAATATCTGAACTGCCAATTTAAACTTTGACAAAAAAGTCTTGTCACACAGTCTCTCTCTCACACACACACA
>NW_013968245.1:0-361 GCF_001266775.1 Austrofundulus limnaeus | reverse complement strand
GTTTACATGGACAGGTCTGAATTAAACTAATTAATTTAGATTTTCATAGAATGAATGACGGTGCTACGTCAGCACCTTACGTTACACATCAAGTAGTTATTTCTTAGCGCTGCAGCTGGACGTCCCAGGTGACCAGTGGCACTAAAACCAGGGGTGGCACACCAAAACTAATATCTGTAACAGAAATGTTATGATGTGGTTGTAAAATTGACACTTTAAAAACAATGGCAATATAAATCTATGGGTTTGCCAACAGATGTTTAATTTGTATTTTTTAAGGAAATTATAACTGATTTTATGACATTCAGAGACAAAAATCAAGAATCCAAACTATCTGCAGTCCTGTAGTCACTTTCTAACT
>NW_013968244.1:0-361 GCF_001266775.1 Austrofundulus limnaeus | reverse complement strand
TTTCCACGTTCAGTTCAGTTTTGATACATCCAGAGTTTTACATGGAAAATGGTGTACACAAGGTTTTTGTGTGTACCTGTGATACATGAGGCTCCTGGTCAAATTGTTGACCAGTATTTATTCACCCTCTATAATCAGACTCATATTTGAAGTGTGAGATCATATTACATGCAGGGAAGTCTTATCTCACGCCAAAATACTCAAAGATGAAGAACCAGCTTTGTCTTCTATATGGTTATTTATTACAAAAATATAGCAAGAATCAATTCCATTGAATCAAAATTTATCCTTCCAGTAATAACAATAGAAACATTACATTCATTTAAATGAGTTTCTTTTTTTCCTAACTGAACATTATCTG
>NW_013968243.1:0-247 GCF_001266775.1 Austrofundulus limnaeus | reverse complement strand
TTTAGCTTTCAGCTAGTGTTTCCTACTTTTAGCTTTCAGCTAGTGTTTCCTACTTTTAGCTTTCAGCTAGTGTTTCCTACTTTTAGCTTTCAGCTAGTTTTCTACTTTTAGCTTTCAGATAGTGTTTTCTACTTAGCTTTCAGCTAGTGTTTCCTACTTTTAGCTTTCAGCTAGTGTTTTCTACTTAGCTTTAAGCTAGTGTTTCCTACTTTTAGCTTTCAGCTAGTGTTTCCTACTTTTAGCTTTC